>NW_024060288.1:0-15000 GCF_016432855.1 Salvelinus namaycush
TGGTTGGAGTCTACTGTCATATCTAACTAGGTCTAGTGTGGCCAGATACTGGTTGGAGTCTACTGTCATATCTAACTAGGTCTAGTGTGGCCAGATACTGGTTGGAACTACTGTCATATCTAACTAGGTCTAGTGTGGCCAGATACTGGTTGGAGTCTACTGTCATATCTAACTAGGTCTAGTGTGGCCAGATACTGGTTGGAGTCTACTGTCATATCTAACTAGGTCTAGTGTGGCCAGATACTGGTTGGAGTCTCCTGTCATATCTAACTAGGTCTAGTGTGGCCAGATACTGGTTGGAGTCTCCTGTCATATCTAACTAGGTCTAGTGTGGCCAGATACTGGTTGGAGTCTCCTGTCATATCTAACTAGGTCTAGTGTAGCCAGATACTGGTTGGAGCCTCTTGTCATATCTAACTAGGTCTAGTGTAGCCAGATACTGGTTGGAACCAACTGTCATGTCTAACGTGTGGCCAGATACTGGTTGTGCAGGTTTTTGCTCCATTCCTACTTTAACACACCTTATTCAGCTCCACTAGTCAGAAATCTGGCCACACGAGTCCCTGTCGACCTCTGAAGGTTGTCAGGCAGATTAGATTACAATCAACAATACATGCTCAGTGGTCAATGATAGGTTAGTGGTTGGTAGGTCAGGGGTCAGAGGTCAGGTGTTTGGGGTCAGGTGACTTACCCTGTAGATGGTCGTTGACCTGACAGCTCAGCAGCCATTTCCCGGTCGCCAAGGGAACCATCGCCGCGGTGACGAAGGTTGCCGGGAACAGGCTGAGTGTGTCGGCACGGTGACCGCGGTCCAATAGGGTGTTGCCCTGGAAGTACGCGGAGTGTATGTCCACCTCGTTGCCCATCCCAAACAGGTGCCATGCCACCGTGCGACCCTGGCACAGCTCCATGTGAAGCAGGTTACCATACATATACCCATTTATGGCTGAGGAAAGGAGAGGAGGAAGAGATTAGAAGAGGAGGAGGAGGAGGAGGAGGAGGAGGAGGAGAGGGTGAGGAGAGGATGAGGAGAGGAGGATGAGGAGTGGATGAGGAGAGGAGGAGGAGAGGGTGAGGAGAGGAGGATGAGGAGAGGAGGAGGAGAGGATGATGAGGAGGATGAGAGGATGAGGATGGGATGATGAGGAGAGTATGAGGAGAGGAGGACGAGAGGAGAGGAGAGGAGGAGGAGAGGATGAGGAGAGGAGGAGGAGAGGATGAGGAGAGGAGGAAGATGAGGATAGGAGGAGAGGATGAGGAGAGGATGAGCAGAGGAGGAGAGGATGAGGAGAGGAGGAGGATGAGGATAGGAGGAGAGGATGAGAAGAGAAAAGCAGAGAAGAGATACAGATGGTTTCAAGTTCGCCACGTTCACAGGTGTAAAACACTACAGGGACATTCTACCTTCAGACCTCTTTCCCAACAACGCAGTGATAATAATAATAGTAGAAAATAGAAGAGTTTCTTTTTAAGTACAAATAATAAACACCATAGAACTACGATGAGAGTTAAAGTATATACAGGTCAGTACCTTATTCAATGTCCAGGGGTTCTGGAGTGGTTGTATATACAGGTCAGTACCTTATTCAATGTCCAGGGGTTCTGGAGTGGTTGTATATACAGGTCAGTACCAGTACCTTATTCAATGTCCAGGGGTACTGGAGTGGTTGTATATACAGGTCAGTACCAGTACCTTATTCAATGTCCAGGGGTACTGGAGTGGTTGTATATACAGGTCAGAACCTTATTCAATGTCCAGGGGTTCTGGAGTGGTTGTATATACAGGTCAGTACCAGTACCTTATTCAATGTCCAGGGGTACTGGAGTGGTTGTATATACAGGGCAGTACCTTATTCAATGTCCAGGAGTTCTGGAGTGGTTGTATATACAGGTCAGAACCTTATTCAATGTCCAGGGGTTCTGGAGTGGTTGTATATACAGGTCAGTACCTTATTCAATGTCCAGGGGTACTGGAGTGGTTGTATATACAGGTCAGTACCAGTACCTTATTCAATGTCCAGGGGTACTGGAGTGGTTGTATATACAGGTCAGTACCTTATTCAATGTCCAGGGGTTCTGGAGTGGTTGTATATACAGGTCAGTACCTTATTCAATGTCCAGGGGTACTGGAGTGGTTGTATATACAGGTCAGTACCTTATTCAATGTCCAGGGGTTCTGGAGTGGTTGTATATACAGGTCAGTACCTTATTCAATGTCCAGGGGTTCTGGAGTGGTTGTATATACAGGTCAGTACCTTATTCAATGTCCAGGACTACTGGAGTGGTTGTATATACAGGTCAGTACCTTATTCAATGTCCAGGGGTTCTGGAGTGGTTGTATATACAGGTCAGTACCTTATTCAATGTCCAGGGGTTCTGGAGTGGTTGTATATACAGGTCAGTACCTTATTCAATGTCCAGGGGTTCTGGAGTGGTTGTATATACAGGTCAGTACCTTATTCAATGTCCAGGGGTTCTGGAGTGGTTGTATATACAGGTCAGTACCTTATTCAATGTCCAGGGGTTCTGGAGTGGTTGTATATACAGGTCAGTACCTTATTCAATGTCCAGGGGTTCTGGAGTGGTTGTATATACAGTGGCAAGAAAAAGTATGTGAACCCTTTGGAATTACCTGGATTTCTGCATAAATTGGTCATCAAATTTGATCTGATCTTCATCTAAGTCACAACAATAGACAAACCCAGTCTGCTTAAACTAATAACACACAAATTATTGTATTTTTCTTGTCTATATTGAATACATAATTGAAACATTCACAGTGTAGGTTGGAAAACGTATGTGAACCCCTAGGCTATTTGAGTCAGGAGTCAGCTATCCTGGAGTCCAATCAATGAGATGAGATTGGAGATGTTGGTAAGAGAGTTACCCTGCCCTGTAAAAAACACTCACAAAATGTGAGTTTGATATTCACAAGAAGCATTGCCTGATGTGAACCATGCCTCGAACAAAAGAGATCTCAGAATACTTCTAAGATTAAGAATTGTTGACTTGCATAAAGCTGGAAAGGGTTACAAAAGTATCTCTAAAAGCATTGATGTTCATCAGTCCACGGTAAGACAAATTGTCTATAAATGGAGAAAGTTCAGCACTGTTGCTACTCTCCCTAGGAGTGGCCGTTCTGCAAAGATGACTGCAAGAGCACAGCGCAGAACGCTCAATGAGGCTCCTTAAGGCTAGGCGTCCAGCGGGACAACTTCCTGTGAAACTGGAGGGCGCGCAATTCAAATAAATAATCATAAAAATTATGGATATTAAACATTTAGGTACATATAAGTGTCTTATATCGGCTGAAACCTTACATTCTTGTTAATCTAACTGCACTGTCCGATTTACAGTAGCTATTACAGCGAAAAACATGCCATGCGATTGTTTGAAGACTGCGCCCCACATCAAAATATTTTTCCACCGGCACAGGTTTAATACATTCACGTATAAAGATAAAATATTCACTTACTTTTTGAAAATCTTCCTATGATTTGTCATCCAAAGGGTCCCAGCTATAACATGTAGTGTCGTTTTGTTAGATAAAATCCTTCTTTATATCCCAAAAAGTCAGTTTAGTTGGCGCCATCGATTTGAGTAATCCACTCGTTCAACATGCAGAGATAGGAATCTGAAAATCTACCCCTAAACTTTGTTTCAACAAGTCAAAATACGTTTCTATCTACTCCTCAGATACCCTAAAATGTAATCAAACTATAATATTTCATATGGAAAGAAGTATGTTCAATAGGAAACCAATTTTAGCAGGTGCATAATTTCTTCATGGCGCGCGCAAACACGGATTTCCAAGACTGTGTCCTTCTACTAAAACTGTTATTTGTTATTCGTTTTTGAAGTTACAAGCCTGAAACCTTGAACATAGACTGCTGATACCCTGTGGAAGACATAGGAATTGCATCCAGGGAGCTAATTTTTTTAAATGACCTTTCTGTTGCATTTCTAAGAGGATGGTCTGTCAACTACAAAATATCCAGTTGGTTTTTCTTTGGATTTTCTCCTACCATATCTATGGTGTTATATTTTCCTACATTATTTTAACATTTCTACAAACTCCAAAGTGTTTCCTTTCCAATGGTACCAATTATATGCATATCCAGGCTTCAGGGCCTGAGCTACAGGCAGTTTACTTTGGGCACGTCATTCAGGCGGAAATGGAGAAAAAAGTGGCTTAGGGCCTTCCTCTGATACCGCCTGGTATAGAGGTCCTGGATGGTAGGAAGCTTGGCCCTAGTGATGTACTGGGCCGTACGCACTACCCTCTGTAGTGCCTTGCAGTCGGAGGCCGAGCAGTTGCCATACCAGGCAGTGATGCAACCAGTCAGGATGCTCTCGATGGTGCAGCTGTAGAACCTTTTGAGGATCTGAGGACCCATGCCAAATATTTTCAGTCTCCTGAGGGGGAATAGGTTTTTGTTGTGCCCTCTTCACGACTGTCTTGGTATTCTTGGACCATGTTAGTTTGTTGGTGATGTGGACACCAAGGAACTTGAAGCTCTCAATTTGCTCCACTACAGCCCCGTTGATGAGAATCGGGGCGTGCTCGGTCCTCTTTTTCCTGTAGTCCACAATCATCTCCTTTGTCACAGCTGGTCTGTGCTCTGAGAACGCGCCGTGGAATAACGTCTGGCTCCGTGACCAAAACCTTACTCACGTCGGCTTCGTAGAGCGAGATCACCTAGTCCTCTGGGACGGCGGGGGGGGGGGGGTCTCGTGCATGGCCCAGTGTTGTTTTTTTCATACAATGCATTGAGTTTGTCTGGTAGAGCGGCATCGTTGGATATATCACGGTCTACCTTTGTAATCCGTAATGGACTGTAGCCCGCGCCACATATGTCGAGCGTCGGCTCCGGTGTCATAGGATTCCACCTTGTTGCCATATATTGTCCTTTTGCCTGTTTGATGGCTCTGCGGACGTAGCAGTGGGACTTGTTGTACCTGTCCTCAGCCGTAGCCTCGGGGGTAGCTGCTGCGATTGCAGTAGCTCTGTCCTTTAGCTTAGCGCGTAGCTCGGTGTTAATCTAGGGAAGAGCGGAACTTTCACTGTTGGGACGACGTTGGGCGATGTATTTCCTGATGAAGCCCGAGACGAAGGAGGTTAGGTCGTCAAGTCCCGAAACATATTCCGGACAGCGCTAGCAAAGCAGTCCTGCAACATAGCCCCCGATTCAGAGGACCATTTCTCTACAGAGCACATCGCGGGTACTACCTGTTTGAGCTTCTGTTTGTAAACAGGAAGCAGGAGTAGGGAGACATCATCTTATTTGCCGAAAGGGGGACGAGGGAGGGCCTTGAATGCTTGCTTGTGGGAAGAGTAACAGTGGTCTAGGACTATAACTTTATCGCCCCTAGAGGTGTAGGAGACGTGATGATAAAAGTTAGGCATCACGGAATTTTAAAAAATCGCCGGCAACAAGAAAAGCAGCCTCTGGGTGCTTGGTGTCCTGCTTGTTTATAGCCTCGTACAGTTTGCTAATTGCAAGCTTGTTGCTGTTGTTGTCCTGAGGTGGAATGTAGTCAGTATTCACGATAACAGATGAAAACTCTCCTGGGAGGTAGAAGGGTCGGCAATGGACCATCAGTTATTTCAAGACGGGCGAACAATGGGTTAAGGCTTCTACTGCACTAGAGTCTGCACAGCATCTGTTACCGAGAATCCATTTCACTAGACCAGCTAGGCAGGCAGGTTGCCAAACATGTCCCCTTTACACGCTGCCAGGACAGACGAGAGGAGAGGAGACATTCTGTCACAGTATTCAGCCTGCTAGTCAGAACATTCAGTTTCTAAATGACAGATTAGAAGATCTGAGAACGTATCTCCTTTTATTACCAGTCACAAAGTATATCATGTACAAGTCCTGGCAAGAGGACAACAAGAAGATGGAAAGACACAAACAATGGTGTTGCCCATAACTGACATAGTTCCCAGCACTGACAAGAGGGTGTTACAATGTGAACAGACTAAACCCCTGGTTTCCTGTGTGGTTATGAGTCCGTCGTCTAGTAGTGATATCTTCATATCTTTTCCACCATTTCACTTCAACCTCTTGATTGTGTTTAATTGAATGTTTTCTTGTTAGAACAGGTTGGCTAATTGTTGGCTTCTGTCACTAATTGCCGAATCAGACACAGGTGTGTAAATGTTTGCTGGAGAAATGCCATGAGGGAGTTGGAGCACCTCTACACCCTCAGTAGACTGAACAGATTTAACCTGCGCACACACAGCTCTGTTAACTCTCTCTCTCTCTCACAGACAGCTCTGTTAACTCTCTCTCTCTCTCACAGACAGCTCTGTTAACTCTCTCTCTCTCTCTCTCTCTCTCAGACAGCTCTGTTAACTCTCTCTCTCTCTCTCTCTCACACACACAGCTCTGTTAACTCTCTCTCTCTCTCACACAGCTCTGTTAACTCTCTCTCTCTCTCTCTCACACACACAGCTCTGTTAACTCTCTCTCTCTCTCTCTCTCACAGACAGCTCTGTTAACTCTCTCTCTCTCTCTCTCTCTCTCACACACAGCTCTGTTAACTCTCTCTCTCTCTCACACAGCTCTGTTAACTCTCTCTCTCTCTCTCTCTCTCTCTCTCACAGCTCTGTTAACTCTCTCTCTCTCTCTCTCTCACAGCTCTGTTAACTCTCTCTCTCTCACACAGCTCTGTTAACTCTCTCTCTCTCACACAGCTCTGTTAACTCTCTCTCTCTCACACAGCTCTGTTAACTCTCTCTCTCTCACACAGCTCTGTTAACTCTCTCTCTCTCTCTCTCACACACAGCTCTGTTAACTCTCTCTCTCTCTCACACACAGCTCTGTTAACTCTCTCTCTCTCTCACACACAGCTCTGTTAACTCTCTCTCTCTCTCTCACACACACACAGCTCTGTTAACTCTCTCTCTCTCTCTCACACACAGCTCTGTTAACTCTCTCTCTCTCTCTCTCACACACAGCTCTGTTAACTCTCTCTCTCTCTCTCTCTCTCTCTCTCACACACACACAGCTCTGTTAACTCTCTCTCTCTCTCTCTCACACACAGCTCTGTTAACTCTCTCTCTCTCTCACACAGCTCTGTTAACTCTCTCTCTCTCTCTCACACACAGCTCTGTTAACTCTCTCTCTCTCTCACACAGCTCTGTTAACTCTCTCTCTCTCTCTCTCTCTCTCTCTCTCTCACACAGCTCTGTTAACTCTCTCTCTCTCACACACACAGCTCTGTTAACTCTCTCTCTCTCTCTCTCTCTCTCACACAGCTCTGTTAACTCTCTCTCTCTCGCTCTCTCTCTCACACAGCTCTGTTAACTCTCTCTCTCTCACACACAGCTCTGTTAACTCTCTCTCTCTCTCTCTCTCTCTCTCTCTCTCACAGCTCTTAACTCTCCCTCTCTCACACAGCTCTGTTAACTCTCTCTCTCTCTCTCTCTCTCTCTCTCACACAGCTCTGTTAACTCTCTCTCTCTCTCTCACACAGCTCTGTTAACTCTCTCTCTCTCTCTCACACAGCTCTGTTAACTCTCTCTCTCTCTCTCACACAGCTCTGTTAACTCTCTCTCTCTCTCACACAGCTCTGTTAACTCTCTCTCTCTCTCTCACACAGCTCTGTTAACTCTCTCTCTCTCTCTCACACAGCTCTGTTAACTCTCTCTCTCTCACACACAGCTCTGTTAACTCTCTCTCTCTCTCTCACACAGCTCTGTTAACTCTCAAAAATTCAAAAAATTCAAGCTGCTTTATTGGCATGAAAAACATTGTGTCAATATTGCCAAAGCAACAATGTATACAATATACATTGTAATAAAAAATTAAAAAATTAAACTATAACTAACTTATAACTAAATAACGGTCATCTTCACCATTACATCGGTACTACAACTACTATCATCATTACCACCACTACCAGCACCACCATCATTAAACTGCTATCATTACCATTACCACCCATACCACTACTATTTGGAATGATAAACAACAATAATAATACTAATAACAATAACAGTAATAACAATAACAGTCATAATAAGTAAGTTACTGCTTACTATGCAGATGTTATTATTCAGTGTCCCTCAGGCTATGGCAGGCAAATACATATTTGGCTGCAAGAGGAGCCATTGCTCCTTCGCCCATGAGTATTTTTAGTTTTTCCTCTGGGTTTAATAAGTTAAAATTTGGAATAAATGTAGTCATTTCTGTGAATAATGAATCTCTTGGTGGGGAATATTTATCACAGTAAAGGAGAAAGTGCATCTCTGTTTCTACCTCCCCTGTCGTGCAGTGACCACATACACGCTCCTCTTTGGGTAGCCATGTCTTTTTATGTCTGCCGGTTTCTATTGCCAATCGGTGGTCACTCAGCCTGTACTTGGTAAGGATCTGTCTCTGCTTCGTATCTCTGACAGAGTAGAGATATTCAGCCAATTCATATTCTCTGTTTAGGGTCAGAGCAATTTAGTCGGCTTTGGGATTTTGTTTCATTTTTCCAATGTTGTATATATGAGTCCTTTGATTGGTTCATGATTTTGTTTATTGGAATTCTTTCTTTTGAAGCAGTGCTGGTGTCATCTTGGTTGGTGAGGTCCAACACCAGCTGACTGAGAGGGCTCGTTTCTGGGCTCAGCTCTTGGGTTTGAAGTGCTTTAAATTGCAGACTCGAATTTGGACTTGAATTTAGATGTAGCCAAAATTTTAATGATCTTTTCTGTATTTTCATTATTACTGGAAAGCGGCCCAATTCTGCCCTACATGCATTAGTTGGTGTATTTCTCTGGACTTGTAGGATTTTCCGACAGAATTCTGCATGTAGGGCTTCAATTGGATGTTTGTCCCACATTTTAAAGTCCAGTTTATTGAGTGGCCCCCAAACCTCACTTCCATAAAGAGCTATTGGTAGGATTACACTGTCAAATATTTTGGTCCAAATTCTAATTGGGATGTTGATTTTGAATAATTTCATTTTTATTGCATACAATGCTCTGCGGGCTTTTTCTTTGAGTGCATTTACTGCCCTATTAAAGTTTCCCGATGCAGATATGGTCAGACCAAGGTAGGTGTAATTTTTTGTGTGTTCAATGATGGTGTTGTTCAGGGTGAATTTATATTTGTGTTTCTGACATCTGTTTTGTTTTTGGAAAATCATGATTTTAGTTTTTGGGAAATTTACTGCCAGGGCCCAATTATGGCAATATTGCTCTAGAATATTAATGTTCTATTGAAGACCTTCTTTGGTTGGTGATAGAAGTACCAAGTCATCAGCATATAGCAGGTATTTCACCTCTGTGTCAAATAGTGTGAGTCCTGGGGCTGGAGAATGGTCCAACATGTCTGCTAATTCATTGATATAAATGTTGAAAAGATTTGGACTCAAACTACAGCCTTGTCTCACACCTCGACATTGTGAAAAGAATTCTGTTCTTTGGTTTTAGATTTTTATTGCACACTTGTTTTCTGTGTACATACATTTTATTAAGTCATACACCTTACCACCAAGCCCACTTTGGAGAATTTTGTAGAATAGCCCTTCGTGCCAAATAGAATCAAATGCTTTTTTAAAGTCAATAAAGCAAGCAAAGATTTTGCCCTCTTTTTTTTGGTGGACGTGTTTAGTAATTAGTGTGTGTAAGGTGTATATATGGTCAGTAGTGCGATGGTTAGGGAGAAAGCCAATTTGACATTTAGTTATTACATTTTTTTCTTGAAGAAAGGTTTGAATTCTTGAATTCAAAATGCTACAGAAAACCTTTCCCAAGTTACTGTTTACACAAATTCCCCTGTAATTATTGGGGTCTGATTTGTCTCCACTTTTGTGGATAGGGGAGATGAGCCCCTGGTTCCAGACATCAGGGAAGCAGCCAGAAGTTAAAACCATGTTGAACAATTTAAGCACAGCATTTTGCAACTCAGGTGTGCTGTTTTTCAGCATTTCATTTCTGATGTTGTCTAGACCACAAGCTTTCTTTGATTTAATAGAATTAATTTAATACTCTCTCTCTCTCTCTCTCTCTCTCTCTCTCTCTCTCTCTCTCTCTCTCTCTCTCTCTCTCTCTCTCTCTCACACAGCTCTGTTAACTCTCTCTCTCTCTATCACACAGCTCTGTTAACTCTCTCTCTCTCTCTCTCTCTCTCTCTCTCTCTCTCTCTCACACAGCTCTGTTAACTCTCTCTCTCTCACACAGCTCTGTTAACTCTCTCTCTCTCTCTCTCTCTCTCTCTCTCTCACACAGCTCTGTTAACTCTCTCTCTCTCTCTCTCTCTCTCTCTCTCTCTCTCTCTCTCTCTCACACAGCTCTGTTAACTCTCTCTCTCTCACACAGCTCTGTTAACTCTCTCTCTCTCTCTCTCTCTCTCTCACA
Source organism: Salvelinus namaycush (assembly GCF_016432855.1). Lineage (NCBI taxonomy): Eukaryota > Metazoa > Chordata > Actinopteri > Salmoniformes > Salmonidae > Salvelinus > Salvelinus namaycush. The sequence goes on from NW_024060288.1 coordinate 10,358, forward strand.
CAGCTCTGTTAACTCTCTCTCTCTCACACAGCTCTGTTAACTCTCTCTCTCTCTCTCTCTCTCTCACACAGCTCTGTTAACTCTCTCTCTCTCTCTCTCTCTCTCTCTCTCTCTCACAGCTCTGTTAACTCTCTCTCTCTCACACAGCTCTGTTAACTCTCTCTCTCTCTCTCTCTCACACACAGCTCTGTTAACTCTCTCTCTCACACACACAGCTCTGTTAACTCTCTCTCTCTCTCTCTCTCTCTCTCTCTCTCTCTCTCTCTCTCTCACACACAGCTCTGTTAACTCTCTCTCTCTCACACACAGCTCTGTTAACTCTCTCTCTCACACACACAGCTCTGTTAACTCTGGGTTATTATGATGTCATTATGGGGTATTGTGATGTTATATTCGGGTATTGTGATGTCATTATGGGGTATTGTGATGTCATTATGGGGTATTGTGATGTCATTATGGGGTATTGTGATGTCATTATGGGGTATTGTGTGTAGATGAGAAATTATTTCTTTAATCAATTTTAGAATACGGCTGAAACGTAATTTTTGCGGGGAAAAAGTCAAGGGGTCTGAATACTTTCTGAATGCACTGTACATATTACCTCAATGTACTACTCAATTACCTAGTACCCCGCCACATCGACTGAGAAGTCAAGTGGTTAGAGAGGAGGGGCGGCAGGTAGCCTAGTGGTTAGAGCGGAGGGGCGGCAGGTAGCCTAGTGGTTAGAGCGGAGGGGCGGCAGGTAGCCTAGTGGTTAGAGCGGAGGAGCGGCAGGTAGCCTAGTGGTTAGAGCGGAGGGGCGGCAGGTAGCCTAGTGGTTAGAGAGGAGGGGAGGCAGGTAGACTAGTGGTTAGAGTGGAGGGGCGGCAGGTAGCCTAGTGGTTAGAGTGGAGGGGCGGCAGGAAGCCTAGTGGTTAGAGTGGAGGGGCGGCAGGTAGCCTAGTGGTTAGAGTGGAGGGGCGGCAGGTAGCCTAGTGGTTAGAGTGGAGGGGCGGCAGGTAGCATAGTGGTTAGAGTGGAGGGGCGGCAGGTAGCCTAGTGGTTAGAGTGGAGGGGCGGCAGGTAGCCTAGTGGTTAGAGTGGAGGGGCGGCAGGTAGCCTAGTGGTTAGAGTGGAGGGGCGGCAGGAAGCCTAGTGGTTAGAGTGGAGGGGCGGCAGGAAGCCTAGTGGTTAGAGTGGAGGGGCGGCAGGTAGCCTAGTGGTTAGAGTGGAGGGGCGGCAGGTAGCCTAGTGGTTAGAGTGGAGGGGCGGCAGGTAGCCTAGTGGTTAGAGTGGAGGGGAGGCAGGTAGCCTAGTGGTTAGAGTGGAGGGGCGGCAGGAAGCCTAGTGGTTAGAGTGGAGGGGAGGCAGGTAGCCTAGTGGTTAGAGTGGAGGGGCGGCAGGAAGCCTAGTGGTTAGAGTGGAGGGGCGGCAGGAAGCCTAGTGGTTAGATCATTGGACTTGTAACCGAAAGGTTGCAAGTTCGAATCCCCGAGCTGACATGGTACAAATCTGTCCTTCTGCACCTGAACAGGAAGTTAACCCACTGTTCCTAGGCCGTCATTGAAAATAAGAATTTAACTGACTTGCCTAGTTAAATAAAAGGTGAAATAAATAAAATACAAATAAAAAATGATTCACTGTATTTAATCTTAGTATCACGATTTCAATTGTTCATCTTTAAAACTTCTTATGGCTGCATCCCGTTAACGGGACCGATATGACAACAGCCAGTGAAAGTGCAGGGCGCCAAATTCAAACAACAGAAATCTCATAATTAAAATTCCTCAAACATACATGTATCTTATACCATTTTAAAGGTAATCTTGTTGTTAATCCCACCAAAGTGTCCGATTTCAAATAGGCATTACAGCGAAAGCACCACAAACGATTATGTTGGGTGTAACGATTTCCGTCGTCGGAGGAAGAGTAGTCGGACCAAAGCGCAGCGTTTATGTTAATTTATTACAACTGAACACTAATAACAAAAACAACAAAGAGAATGAACGAAAACCGAAACAGTCCTGTCAGGTGCAGAAACACAAAACAGAAAATAACTACCCACAAAGCATCGGTGGGGGAAAAGCTACCTACCAACGTTAGACAGCTGCCCCTGATTGAGAACCACACCCGGCCAAACAGAAAGAAATACAAAACATAGAAAATGAACATAGAATGCCCAACCAAATCACACCCTGACCAAAATAGAGACATAAAAAGGTCTCTGCGGTCAGGGCGTGACATTAGGTCACTGCAGAATCACAGAAAAACACAGTCATTTTTCCAGCCAAAGACAGGAGTCACAAAAAGCAGAAATAGAGATCAAATTAATCACTAACCTTTGATGATCTTCATCAGATGACACTCATAGGACTTCATGTTACACAATACATATATGTTTTGTTCGATAAAGTTCATATTTATATCCAAAAACCTCAGTTTACATTGGCGCCATGTTCAGAAATACCTCCAAAATATCCGGAGAAATTGCAGAGAGCCACGTCAAATAACATAAATACTCATCATAAACTTTGATGAAAGATACATGTTTTACATAGAATTAAAGATACACTTGTTCTTAATGCAGATTTCAAAAGCTTTACGGCAAAAGCACAATATTCAATAATCTGAGAACAGCGTTCAGCCACAAAAGGAAGCCATACAGTTACCCGCCAAATTGTACAGTCAACAAAAATTCCTGTCTCCTTCGGCCCCACTTCACAGTAGAGGCATCAGACAAGGTTCTGCAGACTGTTGACATCTAGTGGAAGCCGTAGGAAGTGCAAACTCATCCATATCCCACTGTGTATTCAATTGGTGGCTGGGTTGAAAATCGACCAGCCTCAGAATTCCCACTTCCTGTTTGGATTTCTTCTCAGGTTTTTGCCATATGAGTTCTGTTATACTCACAGTATAAGTTCTGTTATACTCACAGACATCATTCAAACAGTTTTAGAAACTTCAGAGTGTTTTCTATCCAATACGAATAATAATATGCATATATTAGCAACTGGGACTGAGGAGCAGGCAGTTTACTCTGGGCACCTTTCATCCAAGCTACTCAATACTGCCCCTGCAGCCATAAGAAGTTAACTCTGCATTGTTGTAAAAGTACATATAAAAGGAGCTGTAAGTAATTATTTCACTGTTAGTCTCCACCTGTTGTTGACGAAGCATGTGACAAATAACATGTGATTCCAATTAGATTTGAGAGGTGAGCCTGTTTGTTTTATTTGAGGTCACAAACTTTAACCCTTGTCTTCAACCCTTGTTTTAACCCTTGTCTTCAACCCTTGTTTTAACCCTTGTTTTAGCCCTTGTCTTCAACCCTTGTTTTAACCCTTGTTTTAACCCTTGTTTTAACCCTTGTCTTCAACCCTTGTCTTCAACCCTTGTTTTAACCCTTGTTTTCAATTTTCTAGCCTGTTTTTGTATATATCTATTCGTTAAAAATAAATATCCTATTTTGAGAATAAACTGTTCTTCGCTTTTAGTAAAAACCTTTTTATGTGAAGGGCATCGGCCAGCCTTTTCACATGGGGTAGGCGAGGATAGGAAGAAATGGGGGAGAAGAGGGTGAAATGGGGGAGGAGGGGGTGAAATGAGGGATCCTGGGTAGGAAGAGGAAAGGACTTGTCGGAGAGATGGGGGGGGGAGAGGGAGAAAGAAATTAAGTTGTTTTTAGGGTTTGTTCTAGCAGGCAAGACTTGATTACCCACCATGCATCATGTTGGACTCCTGGAAGTCTGGGTCCTCAGGGTCGACGGAGGCGGGGTCAGAACAGAAGGTCTGGATGTTGTGTTCCTGGTACCAGCTCATAGACTCGTCCACCACGTTGAACATCAGAACGAAGTCTCTGTCTACATCTACACGACCCTCCTCTGTCAGGGTACCTGGTTAACACCAGATTTACATCTATACATTAAACACCAGAACGACCTCTCTGTCTACATCTACACGACCCTCCTCTGTCAGGATACCTGGTTAACACCAGATTTACATCTATACATTAAACACCAGAACGACCTCTTCATCTCAATACAGATTAAGGTATGATGGGCAACAGTTTGCATTAATGTGTATTAATTTACGTAGGCTTTATAAAGGGTTCATAGGCAGTTCACAGATTAACACACACACACGCACGCACGCACGCACGCGCGCACGCACGCACACGCACACACACACACACACACACACACAGTCCCATAGACCTTTCTCTCAGGTGAGTATTGGGGGTTATTAGAAGTGTTGAGGTAGGGGAACAGACAGACCTTTCTCTCAGGTGAGTATTGGGGGTTATTAGAAGTGTTGAGGTAGGGGAACAGACAGACCTTTCTCTCAGGTGAGTATTGGGGGTTATTAGAAGTGTTGAGGTAGGGGAACACACAGACCTTTCTTGCAGGTGAGCAGAGCTCCTATGAGTCCAGAAGTGATATCTCTAGGAGCCTCTACATGTGAGTGGTATACCCAGGTCAGGCAGGCTGCGTCTCCGTCTGTAGGGGAGAACTCAGGTCGCACCTCCCAGCGGTACGTATAGCTTGCCCCGGGGCCTACACTGTCATCCTGTTTCAGTCTGCCTGATGTACCGTCTGGATACAGCGCCCCTAGTGGAGAGATACAGTAGTATATTATTATATAGCCAGTGGTACGTATAGCTGGCC
>NW_024060288.1:17500-25937 GCF_016432855.1 Salvelinus namaycush
AGAGAGAGACAGAGAGAGAGAGAGAGAGTGACAGCGAAACACAGAGAGAGAGACAGAGAAACACAGAGAGAGAGAGAGACACAGAGAGACACAGAGAGAGAGAGAGAGAGAGAGAGAGAGAGAGACAGAGATAGAGAGAGAGAGAGAGAGAGAGAGAGAGACAGAGATAGAGAGAGACAGAGACAGAGAAACAGAGAAACAGAGAGAGAGAGAGAGAGAGAGAGAGAGAGAGAGAGAGAGAGAGAGAGAGAGAGAGAGAGAGAGAGAGAGAGAGACAGACAGACAAACAAACAGAGAGAAAGACCCAACCAAATCATAAGAAAACCAAAAGATAATTACTTGACACATTGGAAAGAATTAACAAAAAACAGAGCAAACTAGAATGCTATTTGGCCCTAAACAGAGAGTACACAGTGGCAGAATACCTGACCACTGTGACTGACCCAGACTTAAGGAAAGCTTTGACTATGTACAGACTCAGTGAGCATAGCCTTGCTATTGAGAAAGGCCGCCGTAGGCAGACCTGGCTCTCAAGAGAAGACAGGCTAAGTGCACACTGCCCACAAAATGAGGTGGAAACTGAGCTGCACTTCCTAACCTCCTGCCCAATGTATGACCATATTAGAGACACATATTTCCCTCAGATTACACAGATCCACAAAGAATTAGAAAACAAATCCAATTTTGATAAACTCCCATATCTACTGGTTGAAATACTACAGTGTGCCGTCACAGCAGCAAGATTTGTGACCTGTTGCCGCAAGAAAAGGGCAACCAGTGAAGAACAAACACCATTGTAAATACAACCCAGTTGTTCCTCCTTTAAAAGTTGTGTCATTCTGCGGCACGTCGTTTAATTGTCAGACATTTTTTCTGTTACTGCAAGTTATTGCTAGTTTGACCACCAGGGGGCATCTTTGAGAAGCATTTCGTAGTATTCCGTATTGGCATTACCAGAGAATTTAAAACCTTTTTTTTTGCAATAACATAGTATACGGGATTGATTTTAAGAAATTTGGCTGAATTAATTTGATTAATATTATGGTGTTGCTATTCAGAGAAAAACGACAAACGAAACCCTTAGGATGAAATGGAAAATATGGCGCTGTACAACGTGACCGTCAGGAGGAGGTTACAGGATTGGAGGATTCTAAATTGTTTGCCTTCATGAGACAACTTTGTTAAAATATTTCTGTAAAATCAGTGATATTTATTCCCATAGTAATTCATTATGGATCTATAACTAAATCAACATCTGTATTTTGAAAGAGTATTTTTTATCATTGAAAATAGTCAAAATAAATACAAATCCTTGAATGAGTAGGTGTGTCCAAACTTTTGACTGGTACTTGCTTAATTAATTAGATTAATATTATGGTGTTTCATTCCATGAAAAATGAAAAACTGGATTTCCGATAGGATGGAACAGAAAATATGGAGCTGTACAACGTGACTCTCATAAATTCAGAGCGTTGTCAGATTGTCAGTTTGTAAATTCAGACCGTTTCACTCTCAGAACTGGGCCAAGGAGTAGGGTTGATATGAGCGTTCTGGGCTTACAACAAGCTAACCTTGCTAGCTACTTCCAGACACAAATGAGACCCCTCTGACAATTTTACTCACCCTAGCTGAGCTGGTAAGGCAGTTTTCGTGTTAACCAGAGTGTTGGTGACTGTAACTGTGCTGGAAACAATTGAATTACTCTTTTTTCCCGACCTTTACTGACACCGGCCATATTCAACGGATGTTGAGTGCTCGTAAAGTAATTATTCTGCCCTCTGGTACACTCAGATGAGAGTGCTCTGAAATCCGTGTCGATAGTAGGCTGGACACATGAAACAACGTTATTTTCTGGTAAAGACTAGTTCATTGCATCCGCCGTGGAGCCCAGTTTCATAATATGACCATATTTCCCAGCTGCTTGCCGTCGTTTTGAAGTAATCATGAAAAAACAGGCCTTATTTTAGGGAACCTTTCACCCTGACAGCTCCTATTAGTTCTATTGAGCACCGTGGCACCAACTCGCCTTCCGAACGTTCTATTCCCAGCTTATTGTTCTATGTCACAATGCCTGCTTCACTATTGTTGCCAATGAGACCTGCTCACGTTGTTTATAGTTAAAATGTAAACAGCAAAATAACTACTCATGGAACTCTGAGGTCGTCCCATTGTTTCCTATGGGGGAAATATAGGCAAGAAAAGGGCAACCAGTGAAGAACAAACCCCATTGTAAATACAACCCATATTTATGTTTATTTATTTTCCCTTTTGTACTTTGACTATTTGCACATCGTTACAACCCTGTATATAGACATAATACGTGAGTAAAACACTTTAACGTGTTAAACCTCGCAAGGCTGCTGGCCCTAGCTGCGTCCTCAGCATGCGCAGACCAGCTGGCTGGTGTGTTTAAGGACATATTCAATCAATCCTTATCCCAGTCTGCTGTTCCCACATGCTTCAAGATGGTCACCATTGTTCCTGTTCCCATGAAAGCTGAGGTAACTGAGCTAAACGACTACCGCCCCGTAGCACTCACTTCCGTCATCATGAAGTGCTTTGAGAGACTAGTCAAGGACCATATCACCTCCACCCTACCTCTCACCCTAGACCCACTCCAATTTGCTTACCGCCCCAATAAGCCCACAGACGATGCAATCGCCTTCACACTGCCCTATCCTATCTGGACAAGAGCAATACATATGTGAGAATGCTGTTCATCGACTACAGCTCAGCATTTAACACCATAGTACCCTCCAAACTCGTCATCAAGCTTGAGACCCTGGGTCTCGAGCCCGCCCTGTGGAACTGGGTCCTGGACTTCCTGACGGGCCGCCCCCAGGTGGTGAGGGTAGGTAACAACATCTCCACCCCGCTGATCCTCAACACTGGGGCCCCATAAGGGTGCGTTCTGAGCCCTCTCCTGTACTCCCTGTTCACCCATGACTGCGTGGCCATGCTCGCCTCCAACTCAATCATCAAGTTTGCAGACGACACTACAGTGGAAGGCTTGATTACCAACAACAACGAGACGGCCTACAGGGAGGAGGTGAAGGCTCTCGGAGTGTGGTGTCAGGAAAATAACCTCACACTCAACGTCAACAAAACAAAGGAGATGATCGTGGACTTCAGGAAACAGCAGAGGGAGCAGCCCCCTATCCACATCGACGGGACAGTAGTGGAGAGGGTAGTAAGTTTTAAGTTCCTCGGCGTACACATCAGTGACAAACTGAATTGGTCCACCCACACAGACAGGGTGGTGAAGAAGGCGCAGCAGCGCCTCTTCAACCTCAGGAGACTGAAGAAATGTGGCTTGTCACCAAAAGCACTCACAAACTTTTACAGATGCACAATCGAGAGTATCCTGTCGGCTGTATCACCGCCTGGTACGGCAACTGCTCCGCCCACAACCGTAAAGCTCTCCAGAGGGTAGTGAGGTCTGCACAACGCATCACAGGGGCAAACTACCTGCCCTCCAGGACACCTACACCACCCGATGTCACAGGAAGGCCATAAAGATCATCAAGGACAACAACCACCCGAGCCACTGCCTGTTCACCCCGCTATCATCCAGAAGGCGAGGTCAGTACAGGTACATCAAAGCAGGGACCGAGAGACTGAAAAACAGCTTCTATCTCAAGGCCATCAGACTGCTGAACAGCCACCACTAACATTGAGTGGTTGCTGCCAACATACTGACTCAAATCTCTAGCCACTTTAATAATTAAAATTAGATGTAATAAATCTATCACTAGCCACTTTAAACAATAACACTTTATATAATGTTTACATACTCTACATAATTCATCTCATATGTATATAGTGTACTCGATACCATCTACTGCATCTTGCCTATGCCGTTCTGTACCATCACTCATTCATATATCTTTATGTACATATTCTTTATCCCTTTACACTTGTGTGTATAAGGTAGTAGTTGTGGAATTGTTAGGTTAGATTACTTGTTGGTTATTACTGCATTGTCGGAACTAGAAGCACAAGCATTTCGCTACACTCGCATTAACATCTGCTAACCATGTGTGTGACAATACAATTTGATTTGATTTATTAAGACATTTGAAATGTCTTTATTCTTTTGTAATGTTTACTGTACTATTTATTATCTAATTCACTTGCGTTGGCAATGTAAACATATGTTTCCCATGCCAATAAAGCCCTTGAATTGAAATTGAATTGAGAGAGAGAGAGAGCAGAGGGGCAGGCCAGGACACCACGGGACAGAAGAATGTTGGTAAATCACGGAGAACCCCATTCTTTGAAGAGCAGAAGCATACAGGAACTTCCTGGTTGAGACGTTGTGTAATCCAGAGGCAGACAGGAACTTCCTGGTTGAGACGTTGTGTAATCCAGAGGCAGACAGGTCAACTGTAGTGTGTTCTGACTGTATAACTGTCATGGTATGACAGCCTCTAAAACATCTCTCATCTCTTTCCTCTTTGTAAGAACACACTATCCTACATGCAAAATCTGGGAGCTCTGTCTGATTGTCTTGCTAAGGCTGTTTCTATTGTGTTGTCTGTCTGACTTCCTGTTATCTGATCCAGTCTGGCATGGAAATAGCAGCTCTCTTTAGACAAACAAGAAATGCAGCCAAACAAACAACAAGGCAACAAGGTGGGGAGGAGACAGCAGTGTTGCCAGGAAGGATATTATAGACCAGCACCAGATGGGTTCTGTTGTAGATGTCAAAACCAACAACAGACCAAGCAGCTGGGAACAGACAGAGAGGAAAAGAGGGAACTGGATCCTGGTGTGAGTCTGCGGCTACTGATGGTCTGGTCACGTTGTGATCTGATCTGTTCAGCTCTGCTCTGACTGGTTCTGTTCAAATATCCTCACTTCAGACCCTGGCCAACAACACAGCACTACGGAGATATTCTGAATGTCTAAACTAGATGGAGATACTAGAGACATATAAACTAGATGGAGATATTATGAATGTCTAAACTAGATGAGATACTAGAGACATCTAAACTAGATGGAGATATTATGAATGTCTAAACTAGATGGAGATACTAGAGACATCTAAACTAGATGGAGATATTATGAATGTCTAAACTAGATGAGATACTAGAGACATCTAAACTAGATGGAGATATTATGAATGTCTAAACTAGATGGAGATACTAGAGACATCTAAACTAGATGGAGATACTAGAGACATCTAAACTAGATGGAGATACTAGAGACATCTAAACTAGATGAGATACTAGAGACGTCTAAACTAGATGAGATACTAGAGACGTCTAAACTAGATGAGATACTAGAGACGTCTAAACTAGATGAGATACTAGAGACGTCTAAACTAGATGGAGATACTAGAGACGTCTAAACTAGATGAGATACTAGAGACATCTAAACTAGATGAGATACTAGAGACGTCTAAACTAGATGAGATACTAGAGACGTCTAAACTAGATGAGATACTAGAGACGTCTAAACTAGATGAGATACTAGAGACGTCTAAACTAGATGAGATACTAGAGACGTCTAAACTAGATGAGATACTAGAGACGTCTAAACTAGATGAGATACTAGAGACGTCTAAACTAGATGGAGATACTAGAGACGTCTAAACTAGATGAGATACTAGAGACGTCTAAACTAGATGGAGATACTAGAGACGTCTAAACTAGATGAGATACTAGAGACGTCTAAACTAGATGAGATACTAGAGACGTCTAAACTAGATGGAGATACTAGAGACGTCTAAACTAGATGGAGATACTAGAGACGTCTAAACTAGATGAGATACTAGAGACGTCTAAACTAGATGGAGATACTAGAGACGTCTAAACTAGATGGAGATACTAGAGACGTCTAAACTAGATGGAGATACTAGAGACATCTAAACTAGATGGAGATACTAGAGACGTCTAAACTAGATGGAGATACTAGAGACGTCTAAACTAGATGAGATACTAGAGACGTCTAAACTAGATGGAGATACTAGAGACGTCTAAACTAGATGAGATACTAGAGACATCTAAACTAGATGAGATACTAGAGACGTCTAAACTAGATGGAGATACTAGAGACGTCTAAACTAGATGAGATACTAGAGACATCTAAACTAGATGGAGATACTAGAGACGTCTAAACTAGATGGAGATACTAGAGACATCTAAACTAGATGGAGATACTAGAGACGTCTAAACTAGATGAGATACTAGAGACATCTAAACTAGATGGAGATACTAGAGACGTCTAAACTAGATGGAGATACTAGAGACATCTAAACTAGATGGAGATACTAGAGACGTCTAAACTAGATGAGATACTAGAGACATCTAAACTAGATGAGATACTAGAGACATCTAAACTAGATGAGATACTAGAGACGTCTAAACTAGATGAGATACTAGAGACGTCTAAACTACATGAGATAAGAGAGACATCTAAACTAGATGGAGATACTAGAGACATCTAAACTAGATGAGATACTAGAGACATCTAAACTAGATGAGATACTAGAGACATCTAAACTAGATGGAGATACTAGAGACATCTAAACTAGATGAGATACTAGAGACATCTAAACTAGATGAGATACTAGAGACATCTAAACTAGATGAGATACTAGAGACATCTAAACTAGATGAGATACTAGAGACGTCTAAACTAGATGAGATACTAGAGACATCTAAACTAGATGGAGATACTAGAGACATCTAAACTAGATGGAGATACTAGAGACGTCTAAACTAGATGGAGATACTAGAGACGTCTAAACTAGATGAGATACTAGAGACATCTAAACTAGATGAGATACTAGAGACATCTAAACTAGATGGAGATACTAGAGACATCTAAACTAGATGGAGATACTAGAGACGTCTAAACTAGATGAGATACTAGAGACGTCTAAACTAGATGGAGATACTAGAGACATCTAAACTAGATGGAGATACTAGAGACGTCTAACCTAGATGGAGATACTAGAGACGTCTAAACTAGATGAGATACTAGAGACATCTAAACTAGATGGAGATACTAGAGACGTCTAAACTAGATGGAGATACTAGAGACATCTAAACTAGATGGAGATACTAGAGACGTCTAAACTAGATGGAGATACTAGAGACGTCTAAACTAGATGGAGATTTTATGAATGTCTAAACTAGATGGAGATACTAGAGACGTCTAAACTAGATGGAGATACTAGAGACGTCTAAACTAGATGGAGATACTAGAGACGTCTAAACTAGATGGAGATACTAGAGACGTCTAAACTAGATGGAGATACTAGAGACGTCTAAACTAGATGAGATACTAGAGACATCTAAACTAGATGAGATACTAGAGACATCTAAACTAGATGGAGATACTAGAGACATCTAAACTAGATGGAGATACTAGAGACGTCTAAACTAGATGAGATACTAGAGACATCTAAACTAGATGGAGATACTAGAGACATCTAAACTAGATGGAGATACTAGAGACGTCTAAACTAGATGGAGATACTAGAGACGTCTAAACTAGATGGAGATACTAGAGACGTCTAAACTAGATGGAGATACTAGAGACGTCTAAACTAGATGGAGATATTATGAATGTCTAAACTAGATGGAGATACTAGAGACATCTAAACTAGATGGAGATACTAGAGACGTCTAAACTAGATGGAGATACTAGAGACGTCTAAACTAGATGGAGATACTAGAGACATCTAAACTAGATGGAGATACTAGAGACGTCTAAACTAGATGGAGATACTAGAGACGTCTAAACTAGATGGAGATACTAGAGACGTCTAAACTAGATGGAGATACTAGAGACATCTAAACTAGATGGAGATACTAGAGACATCTAAACTAGATGGAGATATTATGAATGTCTAAACTAGATGGAGATAGAGACATCTAAACTAGATGGAGATATTATGAATGTCTAAACTAGATGGAGATAGAGACATCTAAACTAGATGGAGATACTAGAGACGTCTAAACTAGATGGAGATACTAGAGACGTCTAAACTAGATGGAGATACTAGAGACGTCTAAACTAGATGGAGATACTAGAGACATCTAAACTAGATGGAGATACTAGAGACGTCTAAACTAGATGGAGATACTAGAGACATCTAAACTAGATGGAGATACTAGAGACGTCTAAACTAGATGAGATACTAGAGACGTCTAAACTAGATGAGATACTAGAGACGTCTAAACTAGATGGAGATACTAGAGACGTCTAAACTAGATGAGATACTAGAGACGTCTAAACTAGATGAGATACTAGAGACGTCTAAACTAGATGAGATACTAGAGACGTCTAAACTAGATGGAGATACTAGAGACGTCTAAACTAGATGAGATACTAGAGACATCTAAACTAGATGAGATACTACAGACGTCTAAACTAGATGAGATACTAGAGACGTCTAAACTAGATGAGATACTAGAGACGTCTA
>NW_024060289.1:0-25934 GCF_016432855.1 Salvelinus namaycush
AGCAAAAGGTGCTTTATTATGTTTTAGACAGTGGAACTACTTTTGCGTCCTTCCACGCCAGAGGACACATTCCTTTATGCTTTGGTTATAGACATGGCCAATAGGGGTGGCAATACAGTCTGCTACCATTCTCAATAGTTTCCATCTAGGTTGTCTATACGTGGTGGTAATACAGTCCACTACCATTCTCAATAGTTTATCGACTAGGTTGTCTATACCTGGTGGTAATACAGTCCACTACCATTCTCTATAGTTTACCATCTAGGTTGTCTATACCTGGTGGCAATACAGTCTGCTACCATTCTCAATAGTTTATCGACTAGGTTGTCTATACCTGGTGGTAATACAGTCCACTACCATTCTCAATAGTTTACCATCTAGGTTGTCTATACCTGGTGGTAATACAGTCTGCTACCATTCTTAATAGTTTACCATCTAGGTTGTCTATACCTGGTGGTAATACAGTCCACTACCATTCTCAATAGTTTACCATCTAGGTTGTCTATACCTGGTGGTAATACAGTCCACTACCATTCTCAATAGTTCCCATCTAGGTTGTCTATACCTGGTGGTAATACAGTCCACTACCATTCTCAATAGTTTACCATCTAGGTTGTCTATACCTGGTGGTAATACAGTCCACTACCATTCTCAATAGTTTACCATCTAGGTTGTCTATACCTGGTGGTAATACAGTCCACTACCATTCTCAATAGTTCCCATCTAGGTTGTCTATACCTGCTGGTAATACAGTCCACTACCATTCTCTATAGTTTACCATCTAGGTTGTCTATACCTGGTGGTAATACAGTCTGCTACCATTCTCAATAGTTTATCGACTAGGTTGTCTATACCTGGTGGTAATACAGTCCACTACCATTCTCAATAGTTTACCATCTAGGTTGTCTATACCTGGTGGTAATACAGTCTGCTACCATTCTCAATAGTTTAGCATCTAGGTTGTCTATACCTGGTGGTAATACAGTCTGCTACCATTCTCAATAGTTTACCATCTAGGTTGTCTATACCTGGTGGTAATACAGTCTGCTACCATTCTCAATAGTTTCCCATCAAGGTTGTCTATACCTGGTGGTAATACAGTCCACTACCATTCTCAATAGTTTATCGACTAGGTTGTCTATACCTGGTGGTAATACAGTCCACTACCATTCTCAATAGTTTACCATCTAGGTTGTCTATACCTGGTGGTAATACAGTCTGCTACCATTCTCAATAGTTCTCCATCTAGATTGTCTATACCTGGTGGTAATACAGTCCACTACCATTCTCAATAGTTTATCGACTAGGTTGTCTATACCTGGTGGTAATACAGTCCACTACCATTCTCAATAGTTTACCATCTAGGTTGTCTATACCTGGTGGTAATACAGTCCACTACCATTTTCAATAGTTCTCCATCTAGGTTGTCTATACCTGGTGGTAATACAGTCTGCTACCATTCTCAGTAGTTTACCATCTAGGTTGCCTATACCTGGTGGTAATACAGTCTGCTACCATTCTCAATAGTGTCCCATCTAGGTTGTCTATACCTGGTGGTAATACAGTCTGCTACCATTCTCAATAGTTTACCATCTAGGTTGTCTATACCTGGTGGTAATACAGTCTGCTACCATTCTCAATAGTTTCCCATCTAGGTTGTCTATACCTGGTGGTAATACAGTCTGCTACCATTCTCAATAGTGTCCCATCTAGGTTGTCTATACCTGGTGGTAATACAGTCTGCTATCATTCTCAATAGTTTACCATCTAGGTTGTCTATACCTGGTGGTAATACAGTCTGCTACCATTCTCAATAGTTTACCATCTAGGTTGTCTATACCTGGTGGTAATACAGTCTGCTACCATTCTCTATAGTTTACCATCTAGGTTGTCTATACCTGGTGGTAATACAGTCTACCATTCTCAATAGTTAACCATCTAGGTTGTCTATACCTGGTGGTAATACAGTCTGCTACCATTCTCTATAGTTTACCATCTAGGTTGTCTATACCTGGTGGTAATACAGTCTGCTACCATTCTCTATAGTTTACCATCTAGGTTGTCTATACCTGGTGGTAATACAGTCTGCTATCATTCTCTATAGTTTACCATCTAGGTTGTCTATACCTGGTGGTAATACAGTCTGCTACCATTCTCAATAGTTTACCATCTAGGTTGTCTATACCTGGTGGTAATACAGTCCACTACCATTCTCAATAGTTCCCATCTAGGTTGTCTATACCTGGTGGTAATACAGTCCACTACCATTCTCAGTAGTTTACCATCCAGGTTGTCTCTACCTGGTGGTAATACAGTCTGCTACCATTCTATATAGTTTACCATCTAGGTTGTCTATACCTGGTGGTAATACAGTCTGCTATCATTCTCTATAGTTTACCATCTAGGTTGTCTATACCTGGTGGTAATACAGTCTGCTATCATTCTCTATAGTTTACCATCTAGGTTGTCTATACCTGGTGGTAATACAGTCTGCTACCATTCTCAATAGTTCCCATCTAGGTTGTCTATACCTGGTGGTAATACAGTCCACTACCATTCTCAGTAGTTTACCATCTAGGTTGTCTCTACCTGGTGGTAATACAGTCTGCTACCATTCTCAATAGTTCCCCATCAAGGTTGTCTATACCTGGTGGTAATACAGTCTGCTACCATTCTCTATAGTTTACCATCTAGGTTGTCTATACCTGGTGGTAATACAGTCTGCTACCATTCTCAATAGTTTACCATCTAGGTTGTCTATACCTGGTGGTAATACAGTCTGCTACCATTCTCAATAGTTCCCATCTAGGTTGTCTATACGTGGTGGTAATACAGTCCACTACCATTCTCAGTAGTTTACCATCTAGGTTGTCTATACCTGGTGGTAATACAGTCTGCTACCATTCTCAATAGTTTACCATCTAGGTTGTCTATACCTGGTGGTAATACAGTCCACAACCATTCTCAATAGTTCACATCTAGGTTGTCTATACCTGGTGGTAATACAGTCCACTACCATTCTCAATAGTTTACCATCTAGGCTGTCTATACCTGGTGGTAATACAGTCCACTACCATTCTCAATAGTTCCCATCTAGGTTGTCTATACCTGGTGGTAATACAGTCTACCATTCTCAATAGTTTACCATCTAGGTTGTCTATACCTGGTGGTAATACAGTCTGCTACCATTCTCAATAGTTTACCATCTAGGTTGTCTATACCTGGTGGTAATACAGTCTACCATTCTCAATAGTTTACCATCTAGGTTGTCTATACCTGGTGGTAATACAGTCTGCTACCATTCTCAATAGTTTACCATCTAGGTTGTCTATACCTGGTGGTAATACAGTCCACTACCATTCTCAATAGTTTACCATCTAGGTTGTCTATACCTGGTGGCAATACAGTCTGCTACCATTCTCAATAGTTTACCATCTAGGGTGTCTATACCTGGTGGTAATACAGTCCACTACCATTCTCAATAGTTCCCATCTAGGTTGTCTATACCTGGTGGCTTATCATTATTGATAACAATAGTTTCCCATCTAGGTTGTCTATACCTGGTGGTAATACAGTCCACTACCATTCTCAATAGTTTACCATCTAGGTTGTCTATACCTGGTGGTAATACAGTCTGCTACCATTCTCAATAGTTTACCATCTAGGTTGTCTGTACCTGGTGGTAATACAGTCTGCTACCATTCTCATTAGTTTACCATCTAGGTTGTCTATACCTGGTGGTAATACAGTCCACTACCATTCTCAATAGTTTACCATCTAGGTTGTCTCTACCTGGTGGTAATACAGTCTGCTACCATTCTCAGTAGTTTACCATCTAGGTTGTCTATACCTGGTGGTAATACAGTCTGCTACCATTCTCAATAGTTTACCATCTAGGTTGTCTATACCTGGTGGTAATACAGTCCACTACCATTCTCAATAGTTTACCATCTAGGTTGTCTATACCTGGTGGTAATACAGTCTGCTACCATTCTCAATAGTTCCCATCTAGGTTGTCTATACCTGGTGGCTTATCATTACTGATAACAATAGTTTCCCATCTAGATTGTCTATACCTGGTGGTAATACAGTCTGCTACCATTCTCAATAGTTTCCCATCAAGGTTGTCTCTACCTGGTGGTAATACAGTCCACTACCATTCTCAATAGTTTACCATCTAGGTTGTCTATACCTGGTGGCTTATCATTATTGATAACAATAGTTTCCCATCTAGGTTGTCTATACCTGGTGGTAATACAGTCCACTACCATTCTCAATAGTTTCCCATCTAGGTTGTCTATACCTGGTGGTAATACAGTCCACTACCATTCTCAATAGTTCCCATCTAGGTTGTCTATACCTGGTGGCTTATCATTATTGATAACAATAGTTTTCCTACCTCAAACCTTCTCTTTCTGTCACGAATCCAGCCGAAGATGGTTCCTCTTCCTGTTCGAGCGGCGCTCGGCGGTCGTCGTCACCGGCCTACTAGCTGCCACCGATCCCCTTTTCTGTTTCAGTTAGTTTTGTCTGATTAGTATCACCTGTTTCTTGTTTGGGTTTTGTTTTGGGCTATTTAAGGACCGCAATGTTTTGTGCGGGCTTGTGTGGATTTATGTGGATTCCTTTTTCTGGACGGTTTCGTCCTGTTTGTTGGACTGGGTATTTATGCGCCCTTGTGTTTGGCCGTTACTCTGTTCCTGGAATAAAGACCCATGTCTGAACTAACTCTGCTCTCTGCGCCTGACTCCTCCACCCACTACTCCTAGAAGCCGTGACACTTTCATTATTAGATCGTTGAAAAATGTGATGGTTCACAGTTCAATGTTGTTATTTCACTTCTGAGTTTTTCCACTTCACTAGATTTCTATTTGATTTTATTAGGATTCCACTTAGCTGACACCAATGGCCGACACATAACGAAAAAGGCATTACAGACAAAATATTTTACAATTTACATACATATAAAAACATTAACATGCAGCGTGTGTGTGTCTGTCACGTACACATAGTGTCCATGTCAGTACATACAGACAACACGTAGGTCACATGGGGGAGAGGCGTGTACCATGTTGCTTTATCTGTTTTGTTAAACCAGGTTTGCTGCTCACTTGCACAATATGAGATGGAAGGGAGTTCCATGCACTCGTGGCTCTGTACGCTTCCCTGAATTTGTTCTGGATCTGGGGACTGTGAAAAGACCCCTGGTGGCATGTCTGGTGGGGTAAGTGTGTGTGTCAGCGTTGTATGTAAGATGAATATGCAAATAATTTGGAATATCCAACACATCAACGTTTCTTATAAAAAGAAGAAGTGATGCAGTCAGTCTCTCCTCAACTCTCAGCCAAGAGAGACTGGCATGCATAGTATTTATATCAGCCCTCTGATTACAATGAAGAGCAGCACGTGCCGGTCTGTTCTGGGTCAGCTGCAGCTTAACTAGGTCTTTCCTTGCAGCACTGGACCACACAACTGGACACTAATCAAGATAAGACAAAATTAGAGCCTGCAGAACTTGCTTTTTGGAGTGTGGTGTCAAAAAAGCGTAGCATCTCTTTATTACGGCTAGACCTCTCCCCATCTTTACAACCATTGAATCTATATGTTTTGACCATGACAGTGTATAATCTAAGGTAACACCAAGTAATTTAGTCTCCTCAACTTGTTCAACAGCCACACCATTCATTACCAGATTCAGTTGAGGTCTAGAACTTAGGGAATGACTTGTACCAAATACAATGCTCTTAGTTTTAGAGATGTTCAGGACCAGTTTATTACTGGCCATCTATTCTAAAACAGACTGCAACTCTTTGTTTAGGGTTTCAGTGACTTAATTAGCTGTGGTTGCTGATGCGTATATGGTTGAATCATCAGCATACATGGACACACATGCTTTGTTTAATGCCAGTGGCAGTTCATTGGTAAAAATAGAAAAGAGTAGAGGGCCTAGAGCGCTGCCCTGCGGTACACCACACTTTACATGTTTAACATTAGAGAAGTTTCCTTTAAAGCAAACCCTTTGTGTTCTATTAGACAGATATCTCTGATTCCATGATATGGCAGAGGTTGAAAAGCCATAACACATACAGTAACAGTCAAATCGTTGGACACACCAACTCATTTAAGGGTTTTTCTTTATTTTTACTAGTAACTAAATTGTATAATAATAGTGAAGACATCAGAACTATGAAATGACATATGAATCATGTAGTAACCAAAAAAGTGTTAAACAAATCAAAATAGATTTTAGATTCTTCAAAGTAGCCATGTACTCCTGGATTTTTAAATGATACTATGATGGTAAAGTGCAGACTGTCAAGTATTTTCATATCGGGTGAATCGTT
The DNA here is from genome assembly GCF_016432855.1 of Salvelinus namaycush. Lineage (NCBI taxonomy): Eukaryota > Metazoa > Chordata > Actinopteri > Salmoniformes > Salmonidae > Salvelinus > Salvelinus namaycush. Next base: position 6,345 of record NW_024060289.1, read on the forward strand.
TAGAAATTACAGCACAAATATGTGAGAGAGTTATACGCATAAAAATCATACCCCCAAGACATGCTAACATCTCACCATTACAATAACAGGGGAGGTTAGCATTTTATATCATACCCCCAAGACATGCTAACATCTCACCATTACAATAACAGGGGAGGTTAGCATTTTATATCATACCCCCAAGACATGCTAACATCTCACCATTACAATAACAGGGGAGGTTAGCATTTTATATCATACCCCCAAGACATGCTAACATCTCACCATTACAATAACAGGGGAGGTTAGCATTTTATATCATACCCCCAAGACATGCTAACATCTCACCATTACAATAACAGGGGAGGTTAGCATTTTATATCATACCCCCAAGACATGCTAACATCTCACCATTACAATAACAGGGGAGGTTAGCATTTTATATCATACCCCCAAGACATGCTAACATCTCACCATTACAATAACAGGGGAGGTTAGCATTTTTAGGGGGGTATGATATGTGGGTCTATGACTTTTGCACACATCATTACTCACGATTCATTCAGGATTATCCGTAATCATGGTAGCATCCACATTCATGTAGAAGTGTTTAGAAAGATATTCTATTCTTATTTACAATTAACTAATTGGAAAATGGCGCTGACGGATAGGGCTGCCGTGCTTCAAGCTCTTAGGAAACTTTGCAGTATTGTGTTTTTTCTGAGTTATTTCTTACATTATTAACCCAGGAATATTTTTGTGTTATTACATACAGCCAGGAGGAACTTCCAAAGAGACATCAGGGATTGTAAGGCATACTCTGTTCCCCGGAAATACGGTTCTCTTGGCATATATACTGTCTGAGTCCGTATAGCCAGTTGGGTTCTCCCCCCGCCATCCCTTTGGCAAATCTGACCACTACTCCATCTTGCTCCTCCCTTCCTATAGACAGAAAATCAAACAGGAAGTACCTGTGCTAAGGACTACTCAAGGCTGGTCTGACCAATCGGAATCCACGCTTCAAGATTGTTTTGATCACGCGGACTGGGATATGTTCCAGGTAGCCTCTGAGAACAACATAGACGAATATACTGATATATTGACTGAGTTTATCAGGAAGTGTATAGGAGATGTTGTACCCACTATGACTATTTAAACCTACCCTAACCAGAAACCGTGGATAGATGGCAGCATTCGCACAAAACTGAAAGCACGAACCATCGCTTTTAACCATGGCAAGGTGACTGGGAATATGGCCGAATACAAGCAGTGTAGTTATTCCCTCCGTAAGGCAATCAAACAGGCAAAACGTCAATATAGAGACAAAGTGGAGTCGCAATTCAATGGCTCAGACACAAGACGTATGTGGCAGGGTCTACACACGATCACAGACTACAAAGGGAAAACCAGCCAAGTCGCGTACACCGATGTTTTACTTCCAGACAAGCTAAACACCTTCTTCACCCGCTTTGAGTATAACACAGTGCCACAAACGCGGCTCGCTACCAAGGACTCTGGGCTCTCCTTCTCCGTGGCCGACATGAGTAAGACATTTAAGCATGTTAACCCTCGTAAGGTTGCCGGCCCAGACGGCATACCTAGCCACATCCTCAGAGCATGCACAGACCAGCTGGCTGGAGTGTTTACGGACATGTTCAACCTCTCCCTATCCCAGTCTGTTGTCCCCACATGTTTCAAGATGTCCACCATTGTTCCTGAACCCAAGAAAGCAAAGGTAACTGAACTAAATGACTCTCGCCCCGTAGAACTCACTTCTGTCATCATGAAGTGCTTTGAGAGACTAGTCAAGGATCATATCACCTCTAACTTGCCTGCCACCCTAGACCCACTTCAATTTATTATTTATTTTATTTTTTATTTAACCCTTATTTTACCAGGTAAGTTGACTGATTTGGGTTTAGATTACCGCCCCAATAGATCCACAGATGATGCATCACTCAGCACACCATCCTATCCCATCTGGACAAGAGGAATACCTATGTAAGAATGCTGTTCATTGACTATAGCTCAGCATTTAACACCATAGTACCCTGCAAGCTCATCATTCAGGCCCACAAGGATGGGTGCTCAATCCCCTCCTGTACTCCCTGTTCACGCTACGCACGCCTCCAACTCAATCATCAAGTTTGCGGACGACACAACAGTAGTAGTCTTGATTACCAACAATGACGAGACAGCCTACATGGAGGAGGTGAGGGCCCTGGCAGAGTGGTGCCTGGAAAATAACCTCTTACCCAATGTCAACAAAACAAAGGAGCTGATTGTGGACTTCAGGAAACAGCAGAGGGAGCACCCCCCTATCCACATCGACGGGACAGTAGTGGAGAAAGTGGAAAGCTTCAAGTTCCTCTGCGTACACATCACTGACGATCTGAAATGGTCCACCCACACAGACAGTGTGGTGAAGAAGGCACAACAGCGCCTCTTCAACCACAGGAGGCTGAAGAAGAAAATTTGTCTTGGAATCTAAAACACAATTGAGAACATTCTGTCGGGCTATATCACAGCCTTGTACGCCACAACTGCAAGTCTCTCCAGAGGGTGGTACGGTCTGCACAACGCATCACCAGGGGCAAACTACCTGCCCTCCAGGACACCTACAGCACCTGATGTGACAGGAAGACCAAAAAGATCATCAAGGACCACAACCACCCGAGCCACTGCCTGTTCACCCCGTTATAATCCGGAAGGCGAGGTCAGTACAGGTGCATCAAAGCTGGGACCGAGAGACTGAAAAACAGCTTCTATCTCAAGGCCATCAGACTGTTAAATAGCCATCACTAGCACATTAGAGGCTGCTGCCTTATATACATAGACTTGAAATCACTGGCCACTTTAATAATGGAACACTATTCACTTTAATAATGTTTACATATTTTGCATTACTCATCTCATATGTATATACTGTATTCTATCCTATTCTACTAGTTCTTAGTCTATGCCGCTCTGACAAATATGTATATATTCTTAATTCTATTCCTTTACTTTAGAATGTGTATATTGTTAGATATTACTTGTTAGATATTACTGCACTGTTGGAGCTAGAAACACAAGCATTTAGCTACACCCGCAATAACATCTGCTAAACCCCTGTATTTGACAAATAACATTTGATTGGATTCCAAAATGACACACTACATTATTTACCATTCATTTCTATTGGGCACAAAATAATCCATTTCAAATCCAAAGTGCTGGAGTACAGAGCCAAAACCACAGAACACGTGTCACCATCCCAATACTTCTGGACTGTATGTTAATATGGGCTAATCTCAGCCCTTTCATGGGTAGCTTATCAGATATAGAAATAATATGATACAATACAAATAATAGTAGCTAGTAGTCAGTCAACCAGGCACTTGTGAGTGTCAGTTGATGTATGTGTGTGTATATGTGATGTAGGACTGAAGCTACTTCCCCTGAAGCTCTCTTACTCTTCCCTGGCTCTCTCTCTCTCCTCTCTCCTCTCTCTCCTCTCTCTCTCTCCTTCTCTCTCTCTCCTTCTCTCTCTCCCCTTCTCTCTCTCTCTCCTTCTCTCTCTCCCCTTCTCTCTCACTCCCCTTCTCTCTCTCTCTCTCTCTCCCCTTCTCTCTCTCTCCTTGTCTCACTCTCTCCCCTTCTCTCTCTCTCCTTCTGTCTCTCTCCTTCTGTCTCTCTCTCTCTCTCTCTCCTTCTCTCACTCTCTCTCCCTGTCTCCCTATCTCTCCCCTTCTCTCCCCCTCTCTCTCCTTCTCTCACTCTCACTCTCACTCTCCCTCCCCTTCTCTCACGCTCTCTCCCATTCTCTCTCTCTCCTTCTCTCACTCTCTCCCCTTCTCTCTCTCTCCTTCTCTCACTCTCTCTCCCGTTCTCTCTCTCTCCTTCTCTCACTCTCTCTCCCCTTCTCTCTCTCTCCTTCTCCCCTTCTCTCTCTCTCCTTCTCTCACTCTCTCTCCTTCTCTCTCTCCTTCTCTCACTCTCTCTCCCCTTCTCTCTCTCTCCTTCTCCCCTTCTCTCTCTCTCCTTCTCTCACTCTCTCTCCTTCTCTCTCTCATTCTCTCTCTCCCCTTCTCTCACCCTCTCTCCCCTTCTCTCACTCTCTCTCCCCTTCTCTCTCTCTCTCTCCCCTTCTCTCACTCTCCTTGTCTCACTCTCTCTCCTCTCCCTCTCGCTCTCCTTGTCTCACTCTCTCTCCTCTCCCTCTCTCTCTCATTCTCTCACTCTCTCTCCCCTTCTTTCTCACTCTCTCTCCTCTTCTTTCACTCTCTCCCCTTCTCTCTCTCTCCTTCTCTCACTCTCTCTCCCGTTCTCTCTCTCTCCTTCTCTCACTCTCTCTCCCCTTCTCTCTCTCTCCTTCTCCCCTTCTCTCTCTCCTTCTCTCACTCTCTCTCCTTCTCTCTCTCCTTCTCTCACTCTCTCTCCCCTTCTCTCTCTCCTTCTCCCCTTCTCTCTCTCTCCTTCTCTCACTCTCTCTCCTTCTCTCTCTCATTCTCTCTCTCCCCTTCTCTCCCTCTCTCTCTCATTCTCTCACTCTCTCTCCCCTTCTTTCTCACTCTCTCTCCTCTTCTTTCACTCTCTCTCCCCTTCTCTCACTCTCTCTCTCCTTCTCTCTCTCTCCGCTCTCTCTTCCTCTCTGTTTAGAAGTCATCACACTCTTTTCTTCCTCTGTGAGAGAAGATGGATGGAATAGCTTTTAACCAGCTCAGAGTGATGAAATACATTCTGTATACAGAAGAACATTTTATTACTCCATCAGTCAGACCAGGGGTGCATCCCAAATGGCACCCTATAGAGAATAGGGTGTAGTACTACTGTTGACCAGGGCCTATAGAGAATAGGGTGTAGTACTACTGTTGACCAGGGCCCTATAGAGAATAGGGTGTAGTACTACTGTTGACCAGGGCCTATAGGGAATAGGGTGTAGTACTACTGTTGACCAGGGTCTATAGAGAATAGGGTGTAGTACTACTGTTGACCAGGGCCCTATAGAGAATAGGGTGTAGTACTACTGTTGACCAGGGCCCTATAGAGAATAGGGTGTAGTACTACTGTTGAAAAGGGCCTATAGGGAATAGGGTGTAGTACTACTGTTGACCAGGGCCCTATAGAGAATAGGGTGTAGTACTACTGTTGACCAGGGCCTATAGGGAATAGGGTGTAGTACTACTGTTGACCAGGGTCTATAGAGAATAGGGTGTAGTACTACTGTTGACCAGGGCCTATAGAGAATAGGGTGTAGTACTACTGTTGACCAGGGTCCTATAGAGAATAGGGTGTAGTACTACTGTTGACCAGGGCCTATAGAGAATAGGGTGTAGTACTACTGTTGACCAGGGTCCTATAGAGAATAGGGTGTAGTACTACTGTTGACCAGGGCCCTATAGAGAATACGGTGTAGTACTACTGTTGACCAGGGCCCTATAGAGAATAGGGTGTAGTACTACTGTTGACCAGGGCCCTATAGAGAATAGGGTGTAGTACTACTGTTGACCAGGGCCCTATAGAGAATAGGGTGTAGTACTACTGTTGACCAGGGCCCTATAGAGAATAGGGTGTAGTACCCTACTGTTGACCAGGGCCCTATAGAGAATAGGGTGTAGTACTACTGTTGACCAGGGCCCTATAGAGAATAGGGTGTAGTACTACTGTTGACCAGGGCCCTATAGAGAATAGGGTGTAGTACTACTGTTGACCAGGGCCCTATAGAGAATAGGGTGTAGTACTACTGTTGACCAGGGCCCTATAGAGAATAGGGTGTAGTACTACTGTTGACCAGGGTCTATAGAGAATAGGGTGCAGTACTACTGTTGACCAGGGCCCTATAGAGAATAGGGTGTAGTACCCTACTGTTGACCAGGGCCCTATAGAGAATAGGGTGTAGTACTACTGTTGACCAGGGCCTATAGAGAATAGGGTGTAGTACTACTGTTGACCAGGGCCCTATAGAGAATAGGGTGTAGTACTACTGTTGACCAGGGCCCTATAGAGAATAGGGTGTAGTACTACTGTTGACCAGGGCCCTATAGAGAATAGGGTGTAGTACTACTGTTGACCAGGGCCCTATAGAGAATAGGGTGTAGTACCCTACTGTTGACCAGGGCCCTATAGAGAATAGGGTGTAGTACTACTGTTGACCAGGGCCCTATAGAGAATAGGGTGTAGTACTACTGTTGACCAGGGCCCTATAGAGAATAGGGTGTAGTACTACTGTTGACCAGGGCCCTATAGAGAATAGGGTGTAGTACTACTGTTGACCAGGGCCTATAGAGAATAGGGTGTAGTACTACTGTTGACCAGGGCCCTATAGAGAATAGGGTGCAGTACTACTGTTGACCAGGGTCCTATAGAGAATAGGGTGTAGTACTACTGTTGACCAGGGCCCTATAGAGAATAGGGTGTAGTACTACTGTTGACCAGGGTCCTATAGAGAATAGGGTGTAGTACTACTGTTGACCAGGGCCCTATAGAGAATAGGGTGTAGTACTACTGTTGACCAGGGCCCTATAGAGAATAGGGTGTAGTACTACTGTTGACCAGGGCCTATAGAGAATAGGGTGTAGTACTACTGTTGACCAGGGCCTATAGAGAATAGGGTGTAGTATCCTACTGTTGACCAGGGCCCTATAGAGAATAGGGTGTAGTACTACTGTTGACCAGGGCCCTATAGAGAATAGGGTGTAGTACTACTGTTGACCAGGGCCCTATAGAGAATAGGGTGTAGTACTACTGTTGACCAGGGCCCTATAGAGAATAGGGTGTAGTACTACTGTTGACCAGGGCCCTATAGAGAATAGGGTGTAGTACTACTGTTGACCAGGGCCCTATAGAGAATAGGGTGTAGTACTACTGTTGACCAGGGCCCTATAGAGAATAGGGTGTAGTACTACTGTTGACCAGGGTCTATAGAGAATAGGGTGCAGTACTACTGTTGACCAGGGTCTATAGAGAATAGGGTGCAGTACTACTGTTGACCAGGGCCCTATAGAGAATAGGGTGTAGTACTACTGTTGACCAGGGCCTATGGAGAATAGGGTGTCAATTGGGAGGCAAAGCCTTCTCCGCTCCTCTCTGTTCCACACAGACACTAATGTAAGTTCCCCCATAGTGTTTAGAATGTCCTTAATGTTTATAGTTTGGATCATGTTTATATAATGTTTGTAATGACCACAAAGAGCAGGTCAATCTCTATTACCGTCAGACAGCTTGGTTTCAACTGACACTTGGTGAAGGCATTAAAAACATGGCTTACTCAGTTAGTTCAACTGGACTACATTATATGTGGGCATCAGATAAACTGGACTACATTATATGTGGGCATCAGATCAACTGGACTACATTATATGTGGGCATCAGATCAACTGGACTACATTATATGTGGGCATCAGTTAGTTCAACTGGACTACATTATATATGGGCATCAGATCAACTGGACTACATTATATATGGGCATCAGATCAACTGGACTACATTATATGTGGGCATCAGATCAACTGGACTACATTATATGTGGGCATCAGTTAGTTCAACTGGACTACATTATATATGGGCATCAGTTCAACTGGACTACATTATATGTGGGCATCAGTTAGTTCAACTGGACTACATTATATATGGGCATCAGTTCAACTGGACTACATTATATATGGGCATCAGTTCAACTGGACTACATTATATATGGGCATCAGTTCAACTGGACTACATTATATATGGGCATCAGTTCAACTGGACTACATTATATATGGGCATCAGTTCAACTGGACTACATTATATATGGGCATCAATTCAACTGGACTACATTATATGTGGGCATCAGTTCAACTGGACTACATTATATGTGGGCATCAGTTCAACTGGACTACATTATATGTGGTCATTGTGTCAGCCCTGTAGAGCTGTCCATGGTGATGACTCACCTGGTCCTCTCTAGCCCTGTAGAGTTGTCCATGGTGATGACTCACCTGGTCCTCTCTAGCCCTGTAGAGCTGACCATGGTGCTGACTCACCTGGTCCTCTCTAGCCCTGTAGAGTTGTCCATGGTGCTGACTCACCTGGTCCTCTCTAGCCCTGTAGAGTTGTCCATGGTGCTGACTCACCTGGTCCTCTCTAGCCCTGTAGAGTTGTCCATGGTGCTGACTCACCTGGTCCTCTCTAGCCCTGTAGAGTTGTCCATGGGGCTGACTCACCTGGTCCTCTCCAGCCCTGTAGAGCTGTCCATGGTGCTGACTCACCTGGTCCTCTCCAGCCCTGTAGAGCTGTCCATGGTGCTGACTCACCTGGTCCTCTCTAGCCCTGTAGAGTTGTCCATGGTGCTGACTCACCTGGTCCTCTCTAGCCCTGTAGAGTTGTCCATGGTGCTGACTCACCTGGTCCTCTCTAGCCCTGTAGAGCTGACCATGGTGCTGACTCACCTGGTCCTCTCTAGCCCTGTAGAGTTGTCCATGGTGCTGACTCACCTGGTCCTCTCTAGCCCTGTAGAGTTGTCCATGGTGCTGACTCACCTGGTCCTCTCTAGCCCTCTGGAGCTGACCATGGTGCTGACTCACCTGGTCCTTTCTAGCCTTGTAGAGTTGTCCATGGTGCTAACTCACCTGGTCCTCTCTAGCCCTCTGGAGCTGACCAAGGTCCTGCTCCTTCCTTTGTAGCTCCCTGCTGGCCCCCAGGTTGCCACATCCTCCCCCTTGAGCTCTTAGCCCGGCTGGCGGGCAGTCGATCAACCAGCATGCATCCCTCCTGGACAGGGCATCTGCATTTAAATGGGATTTCGTGGACCTATGCTCCGCGATTTAACTTCTTGACGCACGGATCCCTTTAGCGGGATCATTTTCGTAAACAACCGCTGAATTGCAGAGCGCCAAATGAAAAAAAAAATGCTAAAAATATTTATATTCATGAAATCACAAGTGCAATATAGCAGAACACAGTTTAGCTTGTTGTTAATCCACCTGTCGTGTCAGATTTTGAAAATATGCTTTACAGCGAAAGCAATCCAAGCGTTTGTGTGAGTTTATCGATCACTAGACAAAACATTAAGAACACCTAGCAGCAATGTAGATTGGTCACGAAAGCCAGAAAAGCAATACAATTATTTGTTTACCTTTGATGATCTTCGGCTGTTTGCACTCACGAGCCTCCCAGTTACACAATAAATGTTCCTTTTGTTCGATAAAGATTATTTTTATATCAAAAACCTCCATTTGTTTGGCGCGTTATGTTCAGTATTCCACAGCCTTAGGCAGGTCATCAAGGCTTGATGAAAATTCCAAATAGTGTCCGTAAAGTTCGTAGAAACATGTCAAACGTTTTTAATAATCACTCCTCAGGTTGTTTTTAACATCAATAATCGATCATATTTCAACCGGACTCTAAACTATTCAATACTTGAGAGAAAGAAAATGTTGAGCAACCAGTGCGCATGAACTAATGGAGGGACATCCGTCCATCCACTGACGCGTTTTGATAAATCTCGCTCATTTTTCAGAATAAAAGCTTGAAACTATGTCTAAAGACTGTTCACACCTGAATCTGGTTGATATCCCTTTAAATGAACGAAAGGCAGGCAATGGAACAGTGATTTTTCAAAATAAGAGTCACTTCCGGGTTGGATTTCCTCAGGTTTTCGCCTGCAAAATCAGTTCTGTTATACTCACAGACAATATTTTGACAGTTTTGGAAACTTTAGAGTGTTTTCTATCCTACTCTGTCAATTATATGCATATTCTAGCATCTGGACCTGAGAAATAGGCAGCTTACATTGGGAACGTTATTTTTCCAAACATAAAAATTCTGCCTCCTAGCTTCAAGAGTTCTAGGACACACGTTCTGCTAGCGGAACCCCCCCACAACATTCCGCTGAAAAGGCAGCGCGGGAAATTCAAAAATATTTTTTTGAAATATGTAACTTTCACACATTAACAAGTCCAATACAGCAAATGAAAGATAAACATCTTGTTAATCTACCCATCGTGTCCGATTTAAAAAAATGCTTTACAGCGAAAACACAACATATGATTATGTTAGATCACCACCAAGTCCAAAAAACACACAGACATTTTCCCAGCCAAAGATAGGAGTCACAAAAAGCAGAAATAGAGATAAAATTAATCACTAACCTTTGATGATCTTCATCAAATGACACTCATAGGACATCATGTTACACAATACATGTATGTTTTGTTCGATAATGTGCATATTTATATCCAAACATCTTAGTTTACATTGGCGCCATGTTCAGAAATGCCTCCAAAATATCCGGAGAAATTGCAGAGAGCCACGTCAAATAACAGAAATACTCATCATAAACTTTGATGAAAGATACATGTTTTACATAGAATTAAATATACACTTGTTCTTAATGCAATCGCTGTGTCAGTTTCAAAAAAACTTTACTGAAAAAGCACACCATGCAATAATCTGAGACGGCGCTCAGATATAACAACATTTCTCCGCCATGTTGGAGTCAACAGAAACACGAAATTACATCATAAATATTGCCTTACCTTTGATGATCTTCATCAGAATGCACTCCCAGGAATCCTAGTTCCACAATAAATTGTTGTTTGTTCGATAATGTCAATTATTTATGTCCAAGTAGATACTTTTGCTAGCATGTGTAGTACACGTGTCCAAACGCTCGTGCAAGTCCCGCATAACGTCGGACGAAAACTTCAAAAAGTTATATTAAAGCTCGAATAAACTGGTCAAAGTAAGTAGAGAATCAATCTTCAGGATGTTGTTATCATATATATACAATAACGTTCCAACCGGAGAATTCCTTTGTGTCTACAGAAGTGATGGAACGCAAGGCGATATCATGTGGAATGCGCATGACCAGGAACTGGCAATCTGCCAGACCACTGACTCATTCCCGTCTCATCCGGCCCCACAATACAGTATAAACTTCATTCAACGTTCCACAGACTGTTGACATCTAGTGGAAGGCGTAGGAAGTGCAAACAAATCCATATCTTCCTGGGATTTGAATAGGCGAGGAGTTGAATATCAACCAGCCACAGAATTTCCACTTCCTGTTTGGAAGTTTGCCTGCCATATGAGACATAAGACATAATTCAAACAGTTTTAGAAACTTCAGAGTGTTTTCTATCCAATAGTAATAATAATATGCATATATTAGCATCTGGGACAGAGTAGGAGGCAGTTCAATTTGGGCACGCTATTCATCCAAAGTGAAAATGCTGCCCCCTATCCACAAGAAGTTATTAAGTCCTTCCGTCAGCAGCATCCACTGTAGTGTACAACTTTTGACCAATAGGGAACAGGGTGGCATTTGCGATTCAACCCCTGTCTGTTTTAACCTCTCCTCATCTTTAGCAGAGTTTCATGCTAACCCTGTACACTGCATTAGGACGTTTCTGCATCGATACGCTTCACTCTTCCATGTCAGCTGAGAGTCAACGTGGCCTAAGGGCAGGTCAGAGGCTGTCTCAACCAATCAGGGAGATCACAGCCTCTCCACAGAGACCACAAACACTACTGACCAATTCCAGATGGGAGGATGATTCTCCCCCCCCACCCCTCCTTCCTCACCTATTCGACTGGCACTAACAGCAAACATCACGTGTACACACAGACCGCGAACAATAGACATTACATAAAAAACTAAAGAGAAAATAAACCGTAAAAGCAGGACTAAATACAGCTCTGACATAATGACTATAGAGCCTAATATCACAGCAAGGTATAACACAGGGTCCTACAGTATAACACAGGGTCCTACAGGGACACAGTATAACACAGGGTCCTACAGGGACACAGTATAACACAGGGTCCTACAGGGACACAGTATAACACAGGGTCCTACAGTATAACACAGGGTCTTACAGGGACACAGTATAACACAGGGTCCTACAGGGACACAGTATAACACAGGGTTCTACAGTATAACACAGGGTTCTACAGGGACACAGTATAACACAGGGTCCTACAGTATAACACAGGGTTCTACAGTATAACACAGGGTTCTACAGGGACACAGTATAACACAGGGTCCTACAGGGACACAGTATAACACAGGGTCCTACAGTATAACACAGGGTCCTACAGTATAACACAGGGTCCTACAGTATAACACAGGGTCCTACAGTATAACACAGGGTTCTACAGTATAACACAGGGTTCTACAGTATAACACAGGGTCCTACAGTATAACACAGGGTCCTACAGTATAACACAGGGTCCTACAGTATAACACAGAGTCCTACAGTATAACACAGGGTTCTACAGTATAACACAGGGTTCTACAGTATAACACAGGGTCCTACAGTATAACACAGGGTCCTACAGTATAACACAGGGTCCTACAGTATAACACAGGGTTCTACAGTATAACACAGGGTTCTACAGTATAACACAGGGTCCTACAGTATAACACAGGGTTCTACAGGGACACAGTATAACACAGGGTCCTACAGTATAACACAGGGTCCTACAGTATAACACAGGGTTCTACAGTATAACACAGGGTCCTACAGTATAACACAGGGTTCTACAGTATAACACAGGGTCTTACAGTATAACACAGGGTCCTACAGTATAACACAGGGTCCTACAGTATAACACAGGGTTCTACAGGGACACAGTATAACACAGGGTCCTACAGGGACACAGTATAACACAGGGTCCTACAGTATAACACAGGGTCCTACAGGGACACAGTATAACACAGGGTCCTACAGTATAACACAGGGTCCTACAGTATAACACAGGGTCCTACAGGGACACAGTATAACACAGGGTTCTACAGGGACACAGTATAACACAGGGTTCTACAGGGACACAGTATAACACAGGGTTCTACAGGGACACAGTATAACACAGGGTTCTACAGGGACACAGTATAACACAGGGTCCTACAGGGACACAGTATAACACAGGGTCTTACAGGGACACAGTATAACACAGGGTCCTACAGTATAACACAGGGTCCTACAGGGACACAGTATAACACAGGGTTCTACAGGGACACAGTATAACACAGGGTTCTACAGGGACACAGTATAACACGGTCTTACAGGGACACAGTATAACACAGGGTCCTACAGTATAACACAGGGTCTTACAGGGACACAGTATAACACAGGGTTCTACAGGGACACAGTATAACACAGGGTTCTACAGGGACACAGTATAACACAGGGTCTTACAGGGACACAGTATAACACAGGGTCTTACAGGGACACAGTATAACACAGGGTCCTACAGTATAACACAGGGTCTTACAGGGACACAGTATAACACAGGGTTCTACAGTATAACACAGGGTTCTACAGGGACACAGTATAACACAGGGTTCTACAGGGACACAGTATAACACAGGGTCCTACAGTATAACACAGGGTTCTACAGTATAACACAGGGTCTTACAGGGACACAGTATAACACAGGGTTCTACAGGGACACAGTATAACACAGGGTCTTACAGGGACACAGTATAACACAGGGTCCTACAGTATAACACAGGGTTCTACAGTATAACACAGGGTCTTACAGGGACACAGTATAACACAGGGTTCTACAGGGACACAGTATAACACAGGGTCTTACAGGGACACAGTATAACACAGGGTCCTACAGGGACACAGTATAACACAGGGTTCTACAGTATAACACAGGGTCTTACAGGGACACAGTATAACACAGGGTTCTACAGGGACACAGTATAACACAGGGTTCTACAGTATAACACAGGGTCTTACAGGGGCACAGTATAACACAGGGTCCTACAGGGGCACAGTATAACACAGGGTTCTACAGGGACACAGTATAACACAGGGTCTTACAGGGACACAGTATAACACAGGGTTCTACAGGGACACAGTATAACACAGGGTCCTACAGTATAACACAGGGTCCTACAGGGACACAGTATAACACAGGGTCCTACAGTATAACACAGGGTCCTACAGTATAACACAGGGTCCTACAGGGACACAGTATAACACAGGGTCCTACAGTATAACACAGGGTCCTACAGTATAACACAGGGTCCTACAGTATAACACAGGGTCTTACAGGGACACAGTATAACACAGGGTTCTACAGTATAACACAGGGTCTTACAGGGACACAGTATAACACAGGGTCCTACAGTATAACACAGGGTCCTACAGGGACACAGTATAACACAGGGTTCTACAGGGACACAGTATAACACAGGGTTCTACAGGGACACAGTATAACACAGGGTCCTACAGTATAACACAGGGTCCTACAGGGACACAGTATAACACAGGGTTCTACAGGGACACAGTATAACACAGGGTTCTACAGGGACACAGTATAACACAGGGTTCTACAGGGACACAGTATAACACAGGGTCTTACAGCGACACAGTATAACACAGGGTCTTACAGGGACACAGTATAACACAGGGTCTTACAGGGACACAGTATAACACAGGGTCTTACAGGGACACAGTATAACACAGGGTCCTACAGTATAACACAGGGTCCTACAGTATAACACAGGGTCCTACAGTATAACACAGGGTTCTACAGGGACACAGTATAACACAGGGTTCTACAGGGACACAGTATAACACAGGGTTCTACAGTATAACACAGGGTTCTACAGGGACACAGTATAACACAGGGTCCTACAGTATAACACAGGGTCCTACAGTATAACACAGGGTTCTACAGTATAACACAGGGTTCTACAGGGACACAGTATAACACAGGGTTCTACAGGGACACAGTATAACACAGGGTCCTACAGTATAACACAGGGTCTTACAGCGACACAGTATAACACAGGGTCTTACAGGGACACAGTATAACACAGGGTTCTACAGGGACACAGTATAACACAGGGTTCTACAGGGACACAGTATAACACAGGGTTCTACAGGGACACAGTATAACACAGGGTTCTACAGGGACACAGTATAACACAGGGTCCTACAGTATAACACAGGGTTCTACAGGGACACAGTATAACACAGGGTTCTACAGGGACACAGTATAACACAGGGTTCTACAGGGACACAGTATAACACAGGGTCCTACAGTATAACACAGGGTTCTACAGGGACACAGTATAACACAGGGTTCTACAGGGACACAGTATAACACAGGGTCCTAAAGTATAACACAGGGTCCTACAGTATAACACAGGGTCTTACAGGGACACAGTATAACACAAGGTTCTACAGGGACACAGTATAACACAGGGTTCTACAGGGACACAGTATAACACAGGGTCTTACAGGGACACAGTATAACACAGGGTCCTACAGGGACACAGTATAACACAGGGTTCTACAGTATAACACAGGGTCTTACAGGGACACAGTATAACACAGGGTTCTACAGGGACACAGTATAACACAGGGTTCTACAGTATAACACAGGGTCTTACAGGGGCACAGTATAACACAGGGTCCTACAGGGGCACAGTATAACACAGGGTTCTACAGGGACACAGTATAACACAGGGTCTTACAGGGACACAGTATAACACAGGGTTCTACAGGGACACAGTATAACACAGGGTCCTACAGTATAACACAGGGTCCTACAGGGACACAGTATAACACAGGGTCCTACAGTATAACACAGGGTCCTACAGTATAACACAGGGTCCTACAGGGACACAGTATAACACAGGGTCCTACAGTATAACACAGGGTCCTACAGTATAACACAGGGTCCTACAGTATAACACAGGGTCTTACAGGGACACAGTATAACACAGGGTTCTACAGTATAACACAGGGTCTTACAGGGACACAGTATAACACAGGGTCCTACAGTATAACACAGGGTCCTACAGGGACACAGTATAACACAGGGTTCTACAGGGACACAGTATAACACAGGGTTCTACAGGGACACAGTATAACACAGGGTCCTACAGTATAACACAGGGTCCTACAGGGACACAGTATAACACAGGGTTCTACAGGGACACAGTATAACACAGGGTTCTACAGGGACACAGTATAACACAGGGTTCTACAGGGACACAGTATAACACAGGGTCTTACAGCGACACAGTATAACACAGGGTCTTACAGGGACACAGTATAACACAGGGTCTTACAGGGACACAGTATAACACAGGGTCTTACAGGGACACAGTATAACACAGGGTCCTACAGTATAACACAGGGTCCTACAGTATAACACAGGGTCCTACAGTATAACACAGGGTTCTACAGGGACACAGTATAACACAGGGTTCTACAGGGACACAGTATAACACAGGGTTCTACAGTATAACACAGGGTTCTACAGGGACACAGTATAACACAGGGTCCTACAGTATAACACAGGGTCCTACAGTATAACACAGGGTTCTACAGTATAACACAGGGTTCTACAGGGACACAGTATAACACAGGGTTCTACAGGGACACAGTATAACACAGGGTCCTACAGTATAACACAGGGTCTTACAGCGACACAGTATAACACAGGGTCTTACAGGGACACAGTATAACACAGGGTTCTACAGGGACACAGTATAACACAGGGTTCTACAGGGACACAGTATAACACAGGGTTCTACAGGGACACAGTATAACACAGGGTTCTACAGGGACACAGTATAACACAGGGTCCTACAGTATAACACAGGGTTCTACAGGGACACAGTATAACACAGGGTTCTACAGGGACACAGTATAACACAGGGTTCTACAGGGACACAGTATAACACAGGGTCCTACAGTATAACACAGGGTTCTACAGGGACACAGTATAACACAGGGTTCTACAGGGACACAGTATAACACAGGGTCCTACAGTATAACACAGGGTCCTACAGTATAACACAGGGTCTTACAGGGACACAGTATAACACAGGGTTCTACAGGGACACAGTATAACACAGGGTTCTACAGGGACACAGTATAACACAGGGTTCTACAGGGACACAGTATAACACAGGGTCCTACAGGGACACAGTATAACACAGGGTCTTACAGGGACACAGTATAACACAGGGTCCCACAGTATAACACAGGGTCCTACAGGGACACAGTATAACACAGGGTCCTACAGTATAACACAGGGTTCTACAGGGACACAGTATAACACAGGGTTCTACAGGGACACAGTATAACACAGGGTCCTACAGTATAACACAGGGTTCTACAGGGACACAGTATAACACAGGGTTCTACAGGGACACAGTATAACACAGGGTCCTACAGTATAACACAGGGTTCTACAGGGACACAGTATAACACAGGGTCCTACAGTATAACACAGGGTCTTACAGGGACACAGTATAACACAGGGTTCTACAGGGACACAGTATAACACAGGGTTCTACAGGGACACAGTATAACACAGGGTTCTACAGGGACACAGTATAACACAGGGTTCTACAGGGACACAGTATAACACAGGGTCTTACAGGGACACAGTATAACACAGGGTTCTACAGGGTTCTACAGGGGCACAGTATAACAAAGGGTTCTACAGGGACACAGTATAACACAGGGTTCTACAGTATAACACAGGGTCTTACAGGGACACAGTATAACACAGGGTTCTACAGGGACACAGTATAACACAGGGTCCTACAGTATAACACAGGGTCTTACAGGGACACAGTATAACACAGGGTTCTACAGGGACACAGTATAACACAGGGTTCTACAGGGACACAGTATAACACAGGGTTCTACAGGGACACAGTATAACACAGGGTTCTACAGGGTTCTACAGGGACACAGTATAACACAGGGTTCTACAGGGACACAGTATAACACAGGGTTCTACAGGGACACAGTATAACACAGGGTCTTACAGGGACACAGTATAACACAGGGTTCTACAGGGACACAGTATAACACAGGGTCCCACAGTATAACACAGGGTTCTACAGTATAACACAGGGTCTTACAGGGACACAGTATAACACAGGGTCCTACAGGGACACAGTATAACACAGGGTCTTACAGGGACACAGTATAACACAGGGTTCTACAGTATAACACAGGGTCTTACAGGGACACAGTATAACACAGGGTTCTACAGTATAACATAGGGGCCTACAGGGACACAGTATAACACAGGGTTCTACAGGGACACAGTATAACACAGGGTCCTACAGTATAACACAGGGTCCTACAGGGACACAGTATAACACAGGGTTCTACAGGGACACAGTATAACACAGGGTCCTACAGTATAACACAGGGTCCTACAGTATAACACAGGGTCCTACAGGGACACAGTATAACACAGGGTCCTACAGTATAACACAGGGTTCTACAGGGACACAGTATAACACAGGGTTCTACAGGGACACAGTATAACACAGGGTTCTACAGGGACACAGTATAACACAGGGTTCTACAGGGACACAGTATAACACAGGGTCTTACAGGGACACAGTATAACACAGGGTCTTACAGGGACACAGTATAACACAGGGTTCTACAGGGACACAGTATAACACAGGGTTCTACAGTATAACACAGGGTCTTACAGGGACACAGTATAACACAGGGTTCTACAGGGACACAGTATAACACAGGGTTCTACAGGGACACAGTATAACACAGGGTTCTACAGGGACACAGTATAACACAGGGTCCTACAGGGACACAGTATAACACAGGGTCTTACAGGGACACAGTATAACACAGGGTCCTACAGTATAACACAGGGTCCTACAGGGACACAGTATAACACAGGGTTCTACAGGGACACAGTATAACACAGGGTTCTACAGGGACACAGTATAACACAGGGTCTTACAGGGACACAGTATAACACAGGGTCCTACAGTATAACACAGGGTCTTACAGGGACACAGTATAACACAGGGTTCTACAGGGACACAGTATAACACAGGGTTCTACAGGGACACAGTATAACACAGGGTCTTACAGGGACACAGTATAACACAGGGTCCTACAGTATAACACAGGGTCTTACAGGGACACAGTATAACACAGGGTTCTACAGTATAACACAGGGTTCTACAGGGACACAGTAACACAGGGTTCTACAGTATACATACAGGGTCTTCTACAGGGACACAGTATAACACAGGGTTCTACAGGGGACACAGTATAACACAGGGTCTTACAGGGACACAGTATAACACAGGTCTACAGGGACACAGTATAACACAGGTCCTACAGGGACACAGTATAACACAGGGTCCTACAGGGACACAGTTAAACACAGGGTTCTTATACAGGGACACAGCATAACACAGGGTCTACAGTATAACACAGGGTCCTACAGGGACACAGTATAACACAGGGTCCTACAGGGACACAGTATAACACAGGGTCCTACAGGGACACAGTATAACACAGGGTTCTACAGTATAAACACAGGGTTCTACAGGGACACAGTATAACACAGGGTTCTACAGGGACACAGTATAACACAGGGTTCTACAGGGACACAGTATAACACAGGGTTACAGGGACACAGTATAACACAGGGTTCTACGGGACACAGTATAACACAGGGTCTTACAGGGACACAGTATAACACAGGGTTCTACAGGGGTATAACACATACAGTATAAACACAGGGTTCTACAGTATACAGGGTTCTACAGTATAACACAGGGTCTTACAGTATAAACACAGGGTCCTACAGAGTATAACACAGGGTTCT
>NW_024060290.1:0-25933 GCF_016432855.1 Salvelinus namaycush
CAGTAGAATGTGGACAACCAGAGATGGAGACATTAATGATACAGGGTTACAGTAGAATGTGGACAACCAGAGATGGTGGAGACATTAATGATACAGGGTTACAGTAGAATGTGGACAACCAGGAGATGGTGGAGACATTAATGATACAGGGTTACAGTGAATGTGGACAACCAGGAGTGGTGGAGACTTAATGATACAGGGTTACAGTAGAATGTGGACAACCAGGAGATGGAGACATTAATGATACAGGGTTACAGTAGAATGTGACAACCAGAGATGGAGACATTAATATACAGGGTTACAGTAGAATGTGGACAACCAGGATGGAGACATTAATGATACGGGGTTACAGTAGAATGTGGACAACCAGGAGATGGATACTTAATGATACAGGGTTACAGTAGAATGTGGACAACCAGGAGATGGTGGAGACATTAATGATACAGGTTACAGTAGAATGTGGACAACCAGGAGATGGAGACATTAATGATACAGGGTTACGTAGAATGTAGGACAACCAGGAGTAATGGAGACCATTAATGGATTACAGGGTTACAGTAGAATGTGGACAACCAGGAGATGGTGGGCGAACATTAATGATACAGGGTTACAGTAGGAATGTGGAACACCAGGAGATGGTGGAGACATTAATGAGTAACAGGGTTACAGTAGAATGTGGACAACCAGGAGATGGTGGGAGACAATTAATGATTACAAGGGTTACCGTAGAATGTGGACAACCAGGAGATGGAGACATTAATGATAGCAAGGGTTACAGTAGAATGTGGACCACCAGGAGATGGTGAGACATTAATGATACAGGGGTTACAGTAGAATGTGGACAACCAGGAGATGGTGGAGACATTAATGATACAGGGTTACAGTAGAATGTGGACACCAGGAGATGAGACATTAATGATACGGGTTACAGTAGGAATGTGGACCACCAGGAGATGGAGACATTAATGATACAGGGTTACAGTAGAATGTGGACAACCAGGAGATGGTGGAGACATTAATGATACAGGGTTACAGTAGAATGTGGACAACCAGGAGATGGAGACAGTAATGATACAGGGTTACAGTAGAATGTGGACAACCAGGAGATGGTGGAGACATTAATGATACAGGGTTACAGTAGAATGTGGACAACCAGGAGATGGTGGAGACATTAATGATACAGGGTTACAGTAGAATGTGGACAACCAGGAGATGGTGGAGACATTAATGATACAGGGTTACAGTAGAATGTGGACAACCAGGAGATGGTGACATTAATGATACAGGGTTACAGTAGAATGTGGACAACCAGGAGATGGTGGAGACATTAATGATACAGGGTTACAGTAGAATGTGGACAACCAGGAGATGGAGACATTAATGATACAGGGTTACAGTAGAATGTGGACCAACCAGGAGATGGAGACATTAATGATACAGGGTTACAGTAGAATGTGGACAACCAGGAGATGGAGACATTAATGATACGGGGTTACAGTAGAATGTGGACAACCAGGAGATGGTGGAGACATTAATGATACAGGGTTACAGTAGAATGTGGACAACCAGGAGATGGAGACATTAATGATACAGGGTTACAGTAGAATGTGGACAACCAGGAGATGGAGACATTAATGATACAGGGTTACAGTAGAATGTGGACAACCAGGAGATGGAGACATTAATGATACAGGGTTACAGTAGAATGTGGACAACCAGGAGATGGAGACATTAATGATACGGGGTTACAGTAGAATGTGGACAACCAGGAGATGGAGACATTAATGATACAGGGTTACAGTAGAATGTGGACAACCAGGAGATGGAGACATTAATGATACAGGGTTACAGTAGAATGTGGACAACCAGGAGATGGAGACATTAATGATACAGGGTTACAGTAGAATGTGGACAACCAGGAGATGGTGGAGACATTAATGATACAGGGTTACAGTAGAATGTGGACAACCAGGAGATGGTGGAGACATTAAT
Organism: Salvelinus namaycush; assembly: GCF_016432855.1. NCBI lineage: Eukaryota > Metazoa > Chordata > Actinopteri > Salmoniformes > Salmonidae > Salvelinus > Salvelinus namaycush. The sequence goes on from NW_024060290.1 coordinate 1,993, forward strand.
GATACAGGGTTACAGTAGAATGTGGACAACCAGGAGATGGTGGAGACATTAATGATACAGGGTTACAGTAGAATGTGGACAACCAGGAGATGGAGACATTAATGATACAGGGTTACAGTAGAATGTGGACAACCAGGAGATGGAGACATTAATGATACAGGGTTACAGTAGAATGTGGACAACCAGGAGATGGTGGAGACATTAATGATACAGGGTTACAGTAGAATGTGGACAACCAGGAGATGGAGACATTAATGATACAGGGTTACAGTAGAATGTGGACAACCAGGAGATGGTGGAGACATTAATGATACAGGGTTACAGTAGAATGTGGACAACCAGGAGATGGAGACATTAATGATACAGGGTTACAGTAGAATGTGGACCACCAGGAGATGGAGACATTAATGATACGGGGTTACAGTAGAATGTGGACAACCAGGAGATGGAGACATTAATGATACAGGGTTACAGTAGAATGTGGACAACCAGGAGATGGTGGAGACATTAATGATACAGGGTTACAGTAGAATGTGGACAACCAGGAGATGGTGGTGACATTAATGATACAGGGTTACAGTAGAATGTGGACAACCAGGAGATGGTGGAGACATTAATGATACGGGGTTACAGTAGAATGTGGACAACCAGGAGATGGAGACATTAATGATACAGGGTTACAGTAGAATGTGGACAACCAGGAGATGGTGGAGACATTAATGATACAGGGTTACAGTAGAATGTGGACAACCAGGAGATGGTGGAGACATTAATGATACAGGGTTACAGTAGAATGTGGACAACCAGGAGATGGAGACATTAATGATACGGGGTTACAGTAGAATGTGGACAACCAGGAGATGGTGGAGACATTAATGATACAGGGTTACAGTAGAATGTGGACAACCAGGAGATGGAGACATTAATGATACAGGGTTACAGTAGAATGTGGACAACCAGGAGATGGTGGAGACATTAATGATACAGGGTTACAGTAGAATGTGGACAACCAGGAGATGGAGACATTAATGATACAGGGTTACAGTAGAATGTGGACCACCAGGAGATGGAGACATTAATGATACAGGGTTACAGTAGAATGTGGACAACCAGGAGATGGTGGAGACATTAATGATACAGGGTTACAGTAGAATGTGGACAACCAGGAGATGGAGACATTAATGATACAGGGTTACAGTAGAATGTGGACAACCAGGAGATGGTGGAGACATTAATGATACAGGGTTACAGTAGAATGTGGACAACCAGGAGATGGTGGAGACATTAATGATACAGGGTTACAGTAGAATGTGGACAACCAGGAGATGGAGACATTAATGATACAGGGTTACAGTAGAATGTGGACAACCAGGAGATGGAGACATTAATGATACAGGGTTACAGTAGAATGTGGACCACCAGGAGATGGAGACATTAATGATACAGGGTTACAGTAGAATGTGGACAACCAGGAGATGGAGACATTAATGATACAGGGTTACAGTAGAATGTGGACAACCAGGAGATGGTGGAGACATTAATGATACAGGGTTACAGTAGAATGTGGACAACCAGGAGATGGAGACATTAATGATACAGGGTTACAGTAGAATGTGGACAACCAGGAGATGGTGGAGACATTAATGATACGGGGTTACAGTAGAATGTGGACAACCAGGAGATGGAGACATTAATGATACAGGGTTACCGTAGAATGTGGACAACCAGGAGATGGTGGAGACATTAATGATACAGGGTTACAGTAGAATGTGGACAACCAGGAGATGGTGGAGACATTAATGATACGGGGTTACAGTAGAATGTGGACAACCAGGAGATGGAGACATTAATGATACAGGGTTACAGTAGAATGTGGACAACCAGGAGATGGAGACATTAATGATACAGGGTTACAGTAGAATGTGGACAACCAGGAGATGGAGACATTAATGATACAGGGTTACAGTAGAATGTGGACAACCAGGAGATGGAGACATTAATGATACAGGGTTACCGTAGAATGTGGACAACCAGGAGATGGAGACATTAATGATACGGGGTTACAGTAGAATGTGGACAACCAGGAGATGGTGGAGACATTAATGATACAGGGTTACAGTAGAATGTGGACAACCAGGAGATGGAGACATTAATGATACAGGGTTACAGTAGAATGTGGACAACCAGGAGATGGTGGAGACATTAATGATACAGGGTTACAGTAGAATGTGGACAACCAGGAGATGGTGGAGACATTAATGATACAGGGTTACAGTAGAATGTGGACAACCAGGAGATGGAGACATTAATGATACAGGGTTACAGTAGAATGTGGACAACCAGGAGATGGAGACATTAATGATACAGGGTTACAGTAGAATGTGGACAACCAGGAGATGGAGACATTAATGATACAGGGTTACAGTAGAATGTGGACAACCAGGAGATGGAGACATTAATGATACAGGGTTACAGTAGAATGTGGACAACCAGGAGATGGAGACATTAATGATACAGGGTTACAGTAGAATGTGGACAACCAGGAGATGGAGACATTAATGATACAGGGTTACAGTAGAATGTGGACAACCAGGAGATGGTGGAGACATTAATGATACAGGGTTACAGTAGAATGTGGACAACCAGGAGATGGTGGAGACATTAATGATACAGGGTTACAGTAGAATGTGGACAACCAGGAGATGGTGGAGACATTAATGATACAGGGTTACAGTAGAATGTGGACAACCAGGAGATGGTGGAGACATTAATGATACAGGGTTACAGTAGAATGTGGACAACCAGGAGATGGTGGAGACATTAATGATACGGGGTTACAGTAGAATGTGGACAACCAGGAGGTGGAGACATTAATGATACAGGGTTACAGTAGAATGTGGACAACCAGGAGATGGTGGAGACATTAATGATACAGGGTTACAGTAGAATGTGGACAACCAGGAGATGGTGGAGACATTAATGATACAGGGTTACAGTAGAATGTGGACAACCAGGAGATGGAGACATTAATGATACAGGGTTACAGTAGAATGTGGACAACCAGGAGATGGAGACATTAATGATACAGGGTTACAGTAGAATGTGGACAACCAGGAGATGGTGGTGACATTAATGATACAGGGTTACAGTAGAATGTGGACAACCAGGAGATGGAGACATTAATGATACAGGGTTACAGTAGAATGTGGACAACCAGGAGATGGTGGAGACATTAATGATACAGGGTTACAGTAGAATGTGGACAACCAGGAGATGGAGACATTAATGATACAGGGTTACAGTAGAATGTGGACAACCAGGAGATGGTGGAGACATTAATGATACAGGGTTACAGTAGAATGTGGACAACCAGGAGATGGAGACATTAATGATACAGGGTTACAGTAGAATGTGGACAACCAGGAGATGGAGACATTAATGATACAGGGTTACAGTAGAATGTGGACAACCAGGAGATGGTGGAGACATTAATGATACGGGGTTACAGTAGAATGTGGACCACCAGGAGATGGAGACATTAATGATACAGGGTTACAGTAGAATGTGGACAACCAGGAGATGGTGGAGACATTAATGATACAGGGTTACAGTAGAATGTGGACAACCAGGAGATGGAGACATTAATGATACAGGGTTACAGTAGAATGTGGACAACCAGGAGATGGAGACATTAATGATACAGGGTTACAGTAGAATGTGGACAACCAGGAGATGGTGGAGACATTAATGATACAGGGTTACAGTAGAATGTGGACAACCAGGAGATGGTGGAGACATTAATGATACGGGGTTACAGTAGAATGTGGACCACCAGGAGATGGAGACATTAATGATACAGGGTTACAGTAGAATGTGGACAACCAGGAGATGGTGGAGACATTAATGATACAGGGTTACAGTAGAATGTGGACAACCAGGAGATGGAGACATTAATGATACAGGGTTACAGTAGAATGTGGACAACCAGGAGATGGTGGAGACATTAATGATACAGGGTTACAGTAGAATGTGGACAACCAGGAGATGGAGACATTAATGATACGGGGTTACAGTAGAATGTGGACAACCAGGAGATGGAGACATTAATGATACAGGGTTACAGTAGAATGTGGACAACCAGGAGATGGAGACATTAATGATACAGGGTTACAGTAGAATGTGGACAACCAGGAGATGGAGACATTAATGATACAGGGTTACAGTAGAATGTGGACATTAATGATACAGGGTTACAGTAGAATGTGGACAACCAGGAGATGGTGGAGACATTAATGATACGGGGTTACAGTAGAATGTGGACAACCAGGAGATGGAGACATTAATGATACAGGGTTACAGTAGAATGTGGACAACCAGGAGATGGAGACATTAATGATACAGGGTTACAGTAGAATGTGGACAACCAGGAGATGGTGGAGACATTAATGATACAGGGGTTACAGTAGAATGTGGACAACCAGGAGATGGGAGACATTAATGATACAGGGTTACAGTAGAATGTGGACAACCAGGAGATGGTGGAGACATTAATGATACAGGGTTACAGTAGAATGTGGACAACCAGGAGATGGAGACATTAATGATACGGGGTTACAGTAGAATGTGGACAACCAGGAGATGGAGACATTAATGATACAGGGTTACAGTAGAATGTGGACAACCAGGAGATGGTGGAGACATTAATGATACAGGGTTACAGTAGAATGTGGACAACCAGGAGATGGAGACATTAATGATACAGGGTTACAGTAGAATGTGGACAACCAGGAGATGGTGGAGACATTAATGATACGGGGTTACAGTAGAATGTGGACAACCAGGAGATGGAGACATTAATGATACAGGGTTACAGTAGAATGTGGACAACCAGGAGATGGAGACATTAATGATACAGGGTTACAGTAGAATGTGGACAACCAGGAGATGGAGACATTAATGATACGGGGTTACAGTAGAATGTGGACAACCAGGAGATGGTGGAGACATTAATGATACAGGGTTACAGTAGAATGTGGACAACCAGGAGATGGAGACATTAATGATACGGGGTTACAGTAGAATGTGGACAACCAGGAGATGGAGACATTAATGATACAGGGTTACAGTAGAATGTGGACAACCAGGAGATGGTGGAGACATTAATGATACGGGGTTACAGTAGAATGTGGACAACCAGGAGATGGTGGAGACATTAATGATACAGGGTTACAGTAGAATGTGGACAACCAGGAGATGGAGACATTAATGATACGGGGTTACAGTAGAATGTGGACAACCAGGAGATGGTGGAGACATTAATGATACAGGGTTACAGTAGAATGTGGACAACCAGGAGATGGAGACATTAATGATACAGGGTTACAGTAGAATGTGGACAACCAGGAGATGGTGGAGACATTAATGATACAGGGTTACAGTAGAATGTGGACAACCAGGAGATGGAGACATTAATGATACAGGGTTACAGTAGAATGTGGACAACCAGGAGATGGAGACATTAATGATACAGGGTTACAGTAGAATGTGGACAACCAGGAGATGGAGACATTAATGATACAGGGTTACAGTAGAATGTGGACAACCAGGAGATGGAGACATTAATGATACAGGGTTACAGTAGAATGTGGACAACCAGGAGATGGAGACATTAATGATACAGGGTTACAGTAGAATGTGGACAACCAGGAGATGGAGACATTAATGATACAGGGTTACAGTAGAATGTGGACAACCAGGAGATGGTGGAGACATTAATGATACGGGGTTACAGTAGAATGTGGACAACCAGGAGATGGAGACATTAATGAGATTAAATGAATGCTAATTTGAATATATACACATATGGAATTGCATAAAAATATATATTTTTGTTTCCAATCATTTTGAAATGTTAAATCCTAATGTCACACATTGGTACCATTATAAATAAAAATACCATATACAGTATGTTGGCAAACCAAACAGGTTTCTGTGAGACATAGAAAATAAATATGAGATGTGTTCCAAATGACATCCTGGTCAAAAGTAGTGCACTAAATAGGGAATAGGGATCCATTTGGTACGCAAATATGTGTGTTTGAGTGTTTTCTGGTTTGGATGATGAATAATTCACATGTCCTGGTTTCAGAGAGGACCCGACTAGATGAATCAATCTGCTTCCTTTTTTATAGGGAAAGACTGAATAGGTGTTTGTCTGAAGGCTACACCAACCAGGATCGACCAGGAACTACTGTCCAATACACACAGAATCAGTTAAGGACTGTCTTCGGTCTAATAGGCTACACCAACCAGGATCGACCAGGAACTACTGTCCAATACACACAGAATCAGTTAAGGACTGTCTTCGGTCTAATAGGCTACACCAACCAGGATCGACCAGGAACTACTGTCCAATACACACAGAATCAGTTAAGGACTGTCTTCGGTCTAATAGGCTACACCAACTAGGATCGACCAGGATCTACTGTCCAATACACACAGAATCAGTTAAGGACTGTCTTCGGTCTATTAGGCTACACCAACCAGGATCAACCAGGATCTACTGTCCAATAGACACAGAATCAGTTAAGGACTGTCTTTGGTCTAATAGGCTACACCAACCAGGATCGACCAGGATCTACTGTCCAATAGACACAGAATCAGTTAAGGACTGTCTTTGGTCTAATAGGCTACACCAACTAGGATCGACCAGGAACTACTATCCAATACACACAGAATCAGTTAAGGACTGTCTTTGGTCTAATAGGCTACACCAACTAGGATCGACCAGGAACTACTGTCCAATACACACAGAATCAGTTAAGGACTGTCTTCGGTCTATTAGGCTACACCAACTAGGATCGACCAGGATCTACTGTCCAATACACACAGAATCAGTTAAGGACTGTCTTTGGTCTAATAGGCTACACCAACTAGGATCGACCAGGATCTACTGTCCAATACACACAGAATCAGTTAAGGACTGTCTTCGGTCTATTAGGCTACACCAACCAGGATCGACCAGGATCTACTGTCCAATACACACAGAATCAGTTAAGGACTGTCTTTGGTCTAATAGGCTACACCAACCAGGATCGACCAGGATCTACTGTCCAATAGACACAGAATCAGTTAAGGACTGTCTTTGGTCTAATAGGCTACACCAACTAGGATCGACCAGGAACTACTGTCCAATAGACACAGAATCAGTTAAGGACTGTCTTTGGCGTTTTGTGTCTCTTTCTACCTCACTATCTTTCTCCTCTCCTCCCCCCTACCTCTCAACTCTCTACTTCCCTCTCTCGCTCTCTACCTCCCTCCCTCTCTCTCTTTCTACCTCCCTCTCCCTCCATATCCCTCCCTCTTTCTCCCTCCCTATCTATCTCCTCTCCTCCCCCTCCCTCTCCACTTCCCTCTCTCTCTCTCTACCTCCCTCCCTCTCTCTCTTTCTACCTCCACCTCTCTCCCTCTTTCTCTTTCGACCTCCCTATATATCTCCTCCCCCTCCCTCTCCCACTCTCTATCTAACTCCCTCTCTTTCTACCTCACAATCTCTCTCCTCTCCTCCCCCTCAACTCTCTATATCTCCCCTCTCTCTCTCTCACTCTCTCAACAGTAAATTAATCTGTAACTCGTGATGAGAGGACAGGAATGGACACACAGAGCAGAAATCACTTCAGTTAATTTTCCCCACTAATCATCCGCTCAAGTTAAAGTTCCCAAAATAGATTAGAACTCTGAATCCCGTGGAGAATCTGCATAAGACATTTTCAACGTATATAAGAAGCTATGACAATGTCCTCAGGGTGACACAAAACTACCTAGCATAACAACTAAGTAATGATCAATATAACTTGAATGTACATAATACAGATATCACATAGAATATACAGTACCAGTCAAAAGTTTGGACACACTGTAACGGCCGCCTTCCCTCTCTTCACTAAAAGAGAGGGTGAAACAGGGATCGGACCAACACGCAGTGTAGCCAGTGCTCAACATGTTTAATTAAACAAAAACAGTGAACACTTACAACGAACAAAATAACAAAATGTGGCAAACCGAAACAGTCCTATCTGGTGCAGAATACAAACACAGAGACAGGAAACAACCACCCACAATCCCCAACACAAAACAAGCCACCTATATATGATTCTCAATCAGGGACAACGATTGACAGCTGTCTCTGATTGAGAACCATATTAGGCTGGACACAGAAACAGACAAACTAGACACACAACATAGAATTCCCACCCAGCTCACGTCCTGACCAACACTAAACAAGCAAAACACATAAGAACTATGGTCAGGACGTGACAGTACCCCCCCCCCCCCCCCCTGAGGTGCGGACTCCGAACGCACCCCTAAAACTCAAGGGGAGGGTCTGGGTGGGCATCTGTCCGCGGTGGCATCTCCGGCGGTGGACGAGGACACCACTCCACCACTGTCTTTGTCCCCCTCCTTAGCGTCCTTTGAGTGGCGACCCTCGCCCCCGACCATGGTCCAGGAACCTTCACCAAGGCCCCTCCTAAATATAGACAACTCAGGACAGAGAGGTAGCTCAGGACAGAGAGGTAGCTCAGGACAGAGAGGTAGCTCAGGACAGAGAGGTAGCTCAGGACAGAGGGGCAACTCCGGACTGAAGGACAGCTCCGGACAGAGAGGCAGCTCTGGACTGAATGGTTGCTCCGGACTAGATGCAGCTCATGACTGGAGGGCAGCTCATGACTGGAGGGCAGCTCATGACTGGAGGGCAGCTCATGACTGGAGGGCAGCTCATGACTGGAAGGCAGCTCATGACTGGAAGGCAGCTCATGACTGGAAGGCAGCTCATGACTGGAGGGCAGCTCATGACTGGAGGGCAGCTCATGACTGGAGGGCAGCTCATGACTGGAGGGCTCAGATGGCGCTGGGCAGACGGATGGCTCAGATGGCGCTGGGCAGACGGATGGCTCAGACGGCGCTGGGCAGACGGATGGCTCAGACGGCGCTGGGCAGACGGATGGCTCAGACGGCGCTGGGCAGACGAGCAGTGCAGACGGCGTTGAGCAGACGAGCAGTGCAGGCGGGGTTGGGCAGACGGCCGACTCTGACCTGCTGAGGCGCACAGTAGGCCTGGTGCGTGGTGCCGGAACTGGTGGCACCGGACTGGAGACACGCACCTCAAGGCTAGTGCGGGGAACAGGAACAGGGCACACTGGACTCTCGAGGCGCACTATAGGCCTGGTGCGTGGTACCGGAACTGGAGGTACTGGGCTGGAGACACGCACCATAGGGAGAGTGCGTGGAGGAGGAACAGGCCTCTGGAGACGCACTGGAAGCCTGGTGTGTGGTGTAGGCACTGGTGGTACTGGGCTGGGGCCACGCACCATAAGGCGAGTGCGGGGTGCTGGAACTAGAGGTACTGGGCTGGGGCGGGAAGGTGGCGCCGGATATACCGGACCGTGCAGGCGTACTGGCTCCCTTGAGCACCGAGCCTGCCCAACCTTACCTGGTTGAATGCTCCCCGTAGCCCGTCCAGTGCGGGGAGGTGGAATAACCCGCACTGGGCTGTGTTGGCGAACCGGGGACACCATGCGTAAGGTTGGTGCCATGTACACCGGCCCGAGGAGACGTACTGGAGGCCAGATATGTAGAGCCGGCTTCATGGCACTTGGCTCAATGCTCAATCTAGCCCGGCCAGTGCGGGGAGGTGGAATAACCCGCACCGGGCTATGCACACGTACAGGAGACACCGTGCGCTCTTCCGCATAACACGGTGTCTGCCCGTACTCCCGCTCTCCACGGTAAGCATGGGAAGTGGGCGCAGGTCTCCTACCTGACTTCGCCACACTATCCTTTAGCCCCCCCCCCCCCCCCAAGAAATCTTTGGGGTTTCTTCACGGGCTTCTTACCGCGTCGTCGTGCTAACCTCATTCGCCGGTATCCCTCTGCACATTGCTCCATCGAATCCCAGGCAGGCTCCGGCACTCTCCCTGGGTCAACCGACCACCTGTCTATTTCCTCCCAAGTGGTGTAACCCAGATCCGGCTCCTGCTGCCGAGCTAGCTCCTCGAAACGCCGCCTCTCTGCTTTTGCTGCCTCCAGCTCTGCTTTGGGGCGGCGATACTCCTCTGGCTCTGCCCAGGGTCCTTTTCCGTCCAGCTCGTCCTCCCATGTCCATTTCTCCTGGTCCCGCTGCTGCTGCTGCTGCCGCTGCTGCCCGTTGCTACGCTGCTTGGTCCGAGTTTGGTGGGTGGTTCTGTAACGGCCACCTTCCCTCTCTTCACTATAAGAGAAACAGGGATCGGACCAACAGGGACAACGATTGACAGCTGTCTCTGATTGAGAACCATATTAGGCTGGACACAGAAACAGACAAACTAGACACACAACATAGAATTCCCACCCAGCTCACGTCCTGACCAACACTAAACAAGCAAAACACATAAGAACTATGGTCAGGACGTGACACACACCTACTCATTCAAGGGTTTTTCTTTATTTTGACTATTTTCTACATCGTAAAAATAATAGTGAAGACATCAAAACTGTGTTAAACAAATCAAAATATATTTTAGATTCTTCAAAGTAGCCACCCTTTGCCTTGATGATAGCTTTGCACACTCTTGGCATTCTCTCAACCAGCTTCACCTGCAATGCTTTTCCAACAGTCTTTAAGGAGTTTTTCCTTAACTCTGTGATCCAACTCATCCCAAACCATCTCAAATGGGTTGAGGTCGGGTGATTGTGGAGGCCAGGTCATCTGATGCAGCACTCCATCACTCTCCTTCTTGGTCAAATAGCTCTTACACAGCCTGGAGGTGTGTTGGGTCATTGTCTTGTTGAAAAACAAATGATAGTCCCATTAAGCGCAAATCAGATGGGATGGCGTATCGCTGTAGAACTGTGACTTGAATTGTAAATAAATCACTGACAGTGTCACCAGCAAAGCACCCCCACACCATCACACTTCCTCCTCCATGCTTCACGGTGGGAACCACACATGCGGAGATCATCCGTTCACCTACTCTGCGTCTCACAAAGACACGGCGGTTGGAACCAAAAATCTCAAATTTGGACTCTTTAGACTAAAGGACAGATTCCCACTGGTCTAATGTCCATTGCTCATGTTTCTTGGCCCAAGCAAGTCTCTTCTTTTTATTGGTGTCCTTTAGTAGTGGTTTCTTTGCAGCAATTCGACCATGAAGACCTGATTCACACAGTCTCCTCTGAACACTTTTCTGGTTACTACATGATTCCATATGTGTTATTTCATAGTGTTGATGTCTTCACTATTATTCAACAATGTAGAAAAAAAAAAAATACATTGAAAAACCCTTGAATGAGTAGGTGTGTCCAAACTTTAGACTGGTACTGTATATTCTATATCATTTTAACACATACAACACATCAACAGTGGGGCGGCAAGTAGCCTAGTGGTTAGAGCGTTGGGCCAGTAACCGAAAGGTTGCTGGATCGAATCCCTGAGCGGACAAGGTAAAAATCGGTCGATCTGCCCCTGAACAGGGCAGTTAACCCCACTGTTCTCCGGTAGGCTGTCATTGTAAATAAGTATTTGTTCTTAACTGACTTGCTTAGTTAAATAAAAAGGTTAAAAAAATGTCAGCTAATATTATGAGGAATGTGTCACATTAACTGCACACCCTTACAGACATGTAGGCATATGTACTAACAAGCACACGCTCAGGCTTGCATGGAACATCAAACAAACTTCTCAGTCTTTCCTTGACAATCTGGTTTTGCCAGGCTGTGTATCTCTGGGATATGGTAAATCTTTCATGAAGAAAAATTGTGTGACTTGCTTCAGCTGTTTAAAAGTATTTTTGTAGAAGAAGTTTAAAACTTTTTACTTGAAGACGGAAGCCACAGTAGGGGGAAATCAGCGCCACTGGCCGAGCCTCGCCACCGTCGTCGTTGTTGTTGTAGTAGCCGTGCCGAGGAGCGTCAGTCACCACGGTAACATCACGTGCTGTTCTATCGCTGGTCCGATGATGTCACAGGGGAAATAACTGTGTTGTGTTTTTAGCAGTAACTTCATTGTTGTTGTAATATACCAAACGGACTCTGGCATTTCTTTAGGTATATAATGAATGACATGTACCCATCGATTCTTGACTGAATAACTTCATTGTTGTTGTAATATACCAAACGGACTCTGGCATTTCTTTAGGTATATAATGAATGACATGTACCCATCGATTCTTGACTGAATAACTTCATTGTTGTTGTAATATACCAAACGGACTCTGGCATTTCTTTAGGTATATAATGAATGACATGTACCCATCGATTCTTGACTGAATAACTTCATTGTTGTTGTAATATACCAAACGGACTCTGGCATTTCTTTAGGTATATAATGAATGACATGTACCCATCGATTCTTGACTGAATAACTTCATAAGCTTCGTCAAACTGCCGTAACCCCATCAGAACCCAATGTTTGTAAACAAAGTTTACATTTGACATAAACAAAGTAATTGTAAACAAACACTTAATCTTCTTAACACATGCTCATGTGATGGATGACTAGGGTTAGCATCCATAGATCTGTCTATGAATTTGACAGTGATTACATTTCTTCAGCCCCTTCCCTCCAGGTTTTTACCGAAACAGAGGCGAGGAGTCGTTTTGTTATTTTTCAACAGTTGATAGAGAAACAGCGAAGTATAGTCCCCCACCAGCCGTGAGGGAGGAGGGTCGGCAGGATCATTTAAGAGAATATAGTCCCTGTCCCCACCAGCCGTGAGGGAGGAGGGTCGGCAGGATCATTTAAGAGAATATAGTCCCTGTCCCCACCAGCCGTGAGGGAGGAGGGTCGGCAGGATCATTTAAGAGAATATAGTCCCTGTCCCCACCAGCCGTGAGGGAGGAGGGTCGGCAGGATCATTTAAGAGAATATAGTCCCTGTCCCCACCAGCCGTGAGGGAGGAGGGTCGGCACGATCATTTAAGAGAATATAGTCCCTGTCCCCACCAGCCGTGAGGGAGGAGGGTCGGCAGGATCATTTAAGAGAATATAGTCCCTGTCCCCACCAGCCGTGAGGGAGGAGGGTCGGCACGATCATTTAAGAGAATATAGTCCCTGTCCCCACCAGCCGTGAGGGAGGAGGGTCGGCAGGATCATTTAAGAGAATATAGTCCCTGTCCCCACCAGCCGTGAGGGAGGAGGGTCGGCAGGATCATTTAAGAGAATATAGTCCCTGTCCCCACCAGCCGTGAGGGAGGAGGGTCGGCACGATCATTTAAGAGAATATAGTCCCTGTCCCCACCAGCCGTGAGGGAGGAGGGTCGGCAGGATCATTTAAGAGAATATAGTCCCTGTCCCCACCAGCCGTGAGGGAGGAGGGTCGGCAGGATCATTTAAGAGAATATAGTCCCTGTCCCCACCAGCCGTGAGGGAGGAGGGTCGGCAGGATCATTTAAGAGAATATAGTCCCTGTCCCCACCAGCCGTGAGGGAGGAGGGTCGGCACGATCATTTAAGAGAATATAGTCCCTGTCCCCACCAGCCGTGAGGGAGGAGGGTCGGCAGGATCATTTAAGAGAATATAGTCCCTGTCCCCACCAGCCGTGAGGGAGGAGGGTCGGCAGGATCATTTAAGAGAATATAGTCCCTGTCCCCACCAGCCGTGAGGGAGGAGGGTCGGCAGGATCATTTAAGAGAATATAGTCCCTGTCCCCACCAGCCGTGAGGGAGGAGGGTCAGCACGATCATTTAAGAGAATATAGTCCCTGTCCCCACCAGCCGTGAGGGAGGAGGGTCGGCAGGATCATTTAAGAGAATATAGTCCCTGTCCCCACCAGCCGTGAGGGAGGAGGGTCAGCACGATCATTTAAGAGAATATAGTCCCTGTCCCCACCAGCCGTGAGGGAGGAGGGTCGGCAGGATCACTTAAGAGAATATAGTCCCTGTCCACACCAGCCGTGAGGGAGGAGGGTCGGCAGGATCATTTAAGAAAATATAGTCCCTGTCCCCACCAGCCGTGAGGGAGGAGGGTCGGAACGATCATTTAAGAGAATATAGTTCCTGACCCCACCAGCCGTGAGGGAGGAGGGTCGGCAGGATCGTTTATCCTATTATGTTTGATGACAGTTTCTGTGTGAGTTTGTGCACACGTGTGTGTGCATGCAGAAGTGAAAGGAATTGCTTGAGTGTGTATGTGTGTGTGTGTGGTTGTGTGTGCATGCACATCCGTGTGTATGTACATGTATATTCATATAAGGACCTACGTATGTAGTCTAAGGGTGTGAGTCTAAGGGTGTGAGTCTAAGTGTGTAGTCTAAGGGTGTAGTCTAAGGGTGTAGTCTAAGGGTGTAGTCTAAGCGTGTGAGTCTAAGCGTGTAGTCTAAGCGTGTAGTCTAAGTGTGTGAGTCTAAGGGTGTAGTCTAAGCGTGTGAGTCTAAGCGTGTGAGTCTAAGCGTGTGAGTCTAAGCGTGTGAGTCTAAGCGTGTGAGTCTAAGCGTGTAGTCTAAGCGTGTGAGTCTAAGCGTGTGAGTCTAAGCGTGTGAGTCTAAGCGTGTGAGTCTAAGCGTGTGAGTCTAAGCGTGTAGTCTAAGCGTGTGAGTCTAAGCGTGTGAGTCTAAGCGTGTGAGTCTAAGCGTGTGAGTCTAAGTGTGTAGTCTAAGGGTGTAGTCTAAGGGTGTAGTCTAAGGGTGTAGTCTAAGCGTGTGAGTCTAAGCGTGTAGTCTAAGCGTGTAGTCTAAGCGTGTGAGTCTAAGGGTGTAGTCTAAGCGTGTGAGTCTAAGCGTGTGAGTCTAAGCGTGTAGTCTAAGCGTGTAGTCTAAGCGTGTGAGTCTAAGCGTGTAGTCTAAGCGTGTGAGTCTAAGCGTGTGAGTATAAGCGTGTGAGTCTAAGCGTGTGAGTCTAAGTGTGTAGTCTAAGGGTGTAGTCTAAGGGTGTAGTCTAAGCGTGTGAGTCTAAGCGTGTGAGTCTAAGCGTGTAGTCTAAGCATGTAGTCTAAGCGTGTAGTCTAAGCATGTGAGTCTAAACGTGTGAGTCTAAGCGTGTAGTCTAAGCGTGTAGTCTAAGCGTGTGAGTCTCAGCGTGTTAGTCTAAGCGTGTAGTCTAAGCGTGTGAGTCTCAGCGTGTTAGTCTAAGCGTGTGAGTCTAAGCGTGTAGTCTAAGCATTTGAGTCTAAGCGTGTAGTCTAAGCATGTAGTCTAAGCATGTGAGTCTAAGCGTGTAGTCTAAGCGTGTAATCTAAGCGTGTAGTCTAAGCATTTGAGTCTAAGCGTGTAGTCTAAGCGTGTAGTGTTTGCTCCAGTGAATAAGACTTCAACGTGACAATAAAGGCACTGGAGCAGCATCACAGCATCGTTAGACTAGATCAGCCCATGTGTCTAATCTATCTTGTCCTAGATCTACATCCAGCACATGTGACACTGTCTATTGCGCTCTCTGTTACCGCGGTAGCGTCAGAGAGAGGAGGAGCCAGGGCCCCTCTCCCGCTCCTTTCTCGTGTCCTGCCAACTTCATGATGTCATGCTCTGCTTTAACTATGTTATATGTGCAACTTGATGACCACACACACATCATTATCATCACCAGCCTCCCTGTGTCTGTCTACTAGAGCATTATCATCACCAGGCTCCCTGTGTCTGTCTACTAGAGCATTATCATCACCAGCCTCCCTGTGTCTGTCTACTAGAGCATTATCATCACCAGCCTCCCTGTGTCTGTCTACTATAGAGCATTATCATCACCAGCCTCCCTGTGTCTGTCTACTAGAGCATTATCATCACCAGCCTCCCTGTGTCTGTCTACTATAGAGCATTATCATCACCAGCCTCCCTGTGTCTGTCTACTAGAGCATTATCATCACCAGCCTCCCTGTGTATGTCTACTATAGAGCATTATCATCACCAGCCTCCCTGTGTCTGTCTACTAGAGCATTATCATCACCAGCCTCCCTGTGTCTGTCTACTAGAGCATTATCATCACCAGCCTCCCTGTGTCTGTCTACTATAGAGCATTATCATCACCAGCCTCCCTGTGTCTGTCTACTAGAGCATTATCATCACCAGCCTCCCTGTGTCTGTCTACTATAGAGCATT
Source organism: Salvelinus namaycush (assembly GCF_016432855.1). Taxonomy (NCBI): domain Eukaryota; kingdom Metazoa; phylum Chordata; class Actinopteri; order Salmoniformes; family Salmonidae; genus Salvelinus; species Salvelinus namaycush. The sequence goes on from NW_024060290.1 coordinate 18,050, forward strand.
ATCATCACCAGCCTCCCTGTGTCTGTCTACTAGAGCATTATCATCACCAGCCTCCCTGTGTATGTCTACTATAGAGCATTATCATCACCAGCCTCCCTGTGTCTGTCTACTAGAGCATTATCATCACCAGCCTCCCTGTGTCTGTCTACTATAGAGCATTATCATCACCAGCCTCCCTGTGTCTGTCTACTAGAGCATTATCATCACTAGCCTCCATGTGTCTGTCTACTATAGAGCATTATCATCACCAGCCTCCCTGTGTCTGTCTACTAGAGCATTATCATCACCAGCCTCCCTGTGTCTGTCTACTATAGAGCATTATCATCTCCAGCCTCCTTGTGTCTGTCTACTATAGAGCATTATCATCACCAGCCTCCCTGTGTCTGTCTACTATAGAGCATTATCATCACCAGCCTCCCTGTGTCTGTCTACTATAGAGCATTATCATCACCAGGCTCCCTGTGTCTGTCTACTAGAGCATTATCATCACCAGCCTCCCTGTGTCTGTCTACTAGAGCATTATCATCACCAGCCTCCCTGTGTCTGTCTACTAGAGCATTATCATCACCAGCCTCCCTGTGTCTGTCTACTATAGAGCATTATCATCACCAGCCTCCCTGTGTCTGTCTACTAGAGCATTATCATCACCAGCCTCCCTGTGTCTGTCTACTATAGAGCATTATCATCACCAGGCTCCCTGTGTCTGTCTACTAGAGCATTATCATCACCAGCCTCCCTGTGTCTGTCTACTAGAGCATTATCATCACCAGCCTCCCTGTGTATGTCTACTATAGAGCATTATCATCACCAGCCTCCCTGTGTCTGTCTACTAGAGCATTATCATCACCAGCCTCCCTGTGTCTGTCTACTATAGAGCATTATCATCACCATTCTCCCTGTGTCTGTCTACTAGAGCATTATCATCACTAGCCTCCATGTGTCTGTCTACTATAGAGCATTATCATCACCAGCCTCCCTGTGTCTGTCTACTAGAGCATTATCATCACCAGCCTCCCTGTGTCTGTCTACTATAGAGCATTATCATCACCAGCCTCCCTGTGTCTGTCTACTATAGAGCATTATCATCACCAGCCTCCCTGTGTCTGTCTACTAGAGCATTATCATCACCAGCCTCCCTGTGTCTGTCTACTATAGAGCATTATCATCACCAGGCTCCCTGTGTCTGTCTACTAGAGCATTATCATCACCAGCCTCCCTGTGTCTGTCTACTATAGAGCATTATCATCACCAGCCTCCCTGTGTCTGTCTACTATAGAGCATTATCATCTCCAGCCTCCTTGTGTCTGTCTACTAGAGCATTATCATCACCAGCCTCCCTGTGTCTGTCTACTAGAGCATTATCATCACCAGCCTCCCTGTGTCTGTCTACTATAGAGCATTATCATCACCAGCCTCCCTGTGTCTGTCTACTAGAGCATTATCATCACCAGCCTCCCTGTGTCTGTCTACTATAGAGCATTATCATCACCAGCCTCCCTGTGTCTGTCTACTAGAGCATTATCATCACCAGCCTCCCTGTGTCTGTCTACTAGAGCATTATCATCACCAGCCTCCCTGTGTCTGTCTACTATAGAGCATTATCATCACCAGCCTCCCTGTGTCTGTCTACTAGAGCATTATCATCACCAGCCTCCCTGTGTCTGTCTACTATAGAGCATTATCATCACCAGCCTCCCTGTGTCTGTCTACTATAGAGCATTATCATCACCAGCCTCCCTGTGTCTGTCTACTAGAGCATTATCATCACCAATCTCCCTACTGGTTATCTACAGCTATAGGCTCTCAGTATGTCCTCTATCCCTCTCCTCCCTCTATCCCTCCCCTCTCAATCCCTCTCCTGCCTCTACCCTGGGGCGGTAGGGTGCGACTAGTGGTTAGAGCGTTGGACTAGTAACTGAAAGGTTGCAAGTTCAAATCCCCGACCTGACAAGGTACAATTCTGTCGTTCTGCTCCTGAACAGGCAGTTAACCCACTGTTCCCCGGTAGGCCGTCATTGAAAATAAGAATTTGTTCTTAACTGACTTGACTAGTTAAATAAAGGTAAAATAAACAAAAATCCCTCTAGCTCCTCTCCTCTCTCTAGCCCCCTCCTCTCTCCTTCTCTCTAGCCCCCTACTCTCCATCTCTTCTCTCTAGCCCCCTCACCTCTCCTCTCTCTAGCCCCCTCCTCATCTCTCCTCTCCTCTCTAGCCTCCTCTCATCTCTCCTCTCCTCTCCTCTCTCTCCTCTCCTCTCTCTCCTCTCCTCTCTCTAGCCCCCTCATCTCTCCTCTCCTCTCTCTAGCCCCCTCCTCACCTCTAGCCTCCTCATCTCTCCTCTCCTCTCTCTAGCCCCCTCCTCACCTCTAGCCTCCTCATCTCTCATCTCCTCTCTCTAGCCCCCTCCTCATCTCTCATCTCCTCTCTCTAGCCCCCTCCTCATCTCTCATCTCCTCTCTCTAGCCCCCTCCTCATCTCTCCTCTCCTCTCTAGCCCCCTCCTCATCTCTCCTGTCATCTCTCTAGCCCCCTCCTCTCTCCTTTATCCCTCTCCTCTCTAGCCCCTTCCTCATCTCTCCTCTCTCTAGCCCCCTCCTCATCTCTCCTCTCCTCTCTTTAGCCCCCTCCTCTCTCTAGCCCCCTCCCCTTCTCTCCTGTCATCTCTCTAGCCCCCTCCCCTCTCCTTTATCCCCCTCCTCTCCTCTCCTCTCCTCTCTCTAGCCCCCTCCTCATCTCTAGCCTCCTCATCTTTCCTGTCATCTATCTAGCCCCCTCCCCTCTCCTTTATCCCCCTCCTCTCTCATTTAACCCCCTTCTCTACTATCCTTTCTATCCCTTTCCTCTCTCTAGAGAGACGTTGGGAGGAGACTCAACAACAGATAGGACAGAGAAGGAGAGAGAGAGACTCACTTGAGAGACGGAGGGAGAGACAGATAGGACAGAGAAGGAGGAGGTACTCACTTGAGAGACGGAGAGAGAGACAGATAGGACAGAGAAGGAGGAGGTACTCACTTGAGAGACGGAGAGAGAGACAGATAGGACAGAGAAGGTACTCGGGAAAGACAGAGAACACACACAACGACAGATAGGGTAGAGAGGACAAGGTACTCACGTGCGAGAAGAAGAAAGCTATTCAGCGTGGAATCAGTGTTTTCCCCCACGAGGGGAGATATCCATACAGAGAACCAGCCAACATCGCACACAGAGACAGAGGAGAAATCACACGCACAGAATAAAGATAGAGAGAATGTAGGAAAGAAGGAAGGAGAGAGAGAGAAGTCATACTATCAGGGAGGCAGGACTAGGGTGTGTGTGATCGTGATCTGGATTGAGTGCATGTATGTGTAAAAAAGAGAGGCAGGGAGAGAGAGAGAGAGAGAGAAGAGAGAGAGAATGTGCAAGCTCATTCGCTGAGCTGAAAGTGGGAAGGGGCAAGATTATCCAATGATATGAGAGAGGAGAAATAGCAGCAGAGCGATATAGAGAGAAGGAGGCAGAGAGAGAACGAGAGAGAGAGAGAGAGAGAGAGAGAGAGAGAGAGAGAGAGAGAGAGAGAGAGAGAACGAGAGAGAGAGACAGAGAGAGAGAACGAGAGAGAGAGAGAGCGGGGGGCTAGGCAGAGAGAGAGAGACAGAGAGAGAACGAGAGAGAGAGAAAGAGAGAGAGACAGAGAGAGAACGAGAGAGAGAGAGAGAGAGAGAGAGAGAGAGAGAGAGAGAGAGAGAGAGAGAGAGAGAGAGAGAGCGGGGGGCTAGGCAGAGAGAGAGAGACAGAGAAAGAGAGGGGGGGGGGTGCAGAAAGAAATAGACAGGCAGAGAGCGAGAGAGACGGGGAGATCAACCACTTCCAGACTCGGGGACATGTACTAGTCTGTGGAGACCTAAATGCCAGAACTGGACAGGAACCTGAACCTCTCAGCACACAGGGGGACACACACCTACTCAGGAGGTGACAGCATTCCCTCTCCAATATACCCCCCTACAACTATGACAAAACAACCAAAACTAGGTGACAACTCCTGCAGCTCTGTCACACGCTGGGTATGTACATAGTCAATGGTAGGCTTCGAGGGGACTCCTACGGTAGGTACACCTATAGCTCATCTCTTGGCAGTAGTTCTGTAGATTACTTTATCACTGACCTCAACCCAGAGTCTCTCAGAGCATTCATAGCCCACTGACACCCCTATCAGATCACAGCAAAATCAGTCTACTTGAACAGAGCAATACTCAATCTTGAGGCATCAAAGCCAAAGGAACTGCATAATGTTAAAACATGTAGAAACCTACCCAAAAATTATTAGCCAACAACTAATTCTATCCCTTTTAGACAACTTCCTGGACAAAATGTTTCACTGTATTAGTGAAGGTGTAAACCTGGCAGTAGAAAGCCTAAACAGTATATTTGACCTTTCAGCTTCCCTATCAATTTGTTTTTTCAAGCAGACAACCTAAGAAAATTAACAACAATGACAAATGGTTTGATGAAAAATGCTAAAACCTAAGAAAGAAATTAAGAAACCTGTCCAACCAAAAACACAGAGACCCAGAAGACCTGAGTCTACGCCTTCACTATAGTGAATCACTAAAACAATACAGAAGACCTGAGTCTACACCTTCACTATAGTGAATCACTAAAACAATACAGAAGACCTGAGTCTACACCTTCACTATAGTGAATCACTAAAACAATACAGAAGACCTGAGTCTACACCTTCACTATAGTGAATCACTAAAACAATACAGAAGACCTGAGTCTACGCCTTCACTATAGTGAATCACTAAAACAATACAGAAGACCTGAGTCTACGCCTTCACTATAGTGAATCACTAAAACAATACAGAAGACCTGAGTCTACACCTTCACTATAGTGAATCACTAAAACAATACAGAAGACCTGAGTCTACACCTTCACTATAGTGAATCACTAAAACAATACAGAAGACCTGAGTCTACACCTTCACTATAGTGAATCACTAAAACAATACAGAAGACCTGAGTCTACACCTTCACTATAGTGAAGCACTAAAACAATACAGAAGACCTGAGTCTACACCTTCACTATAGTGAAGCACTAAAACAATACAGAAGACCTGAGTCTACACCTTCACTATAGTGAAGCACTAAAACCTGAGTCTACACCTTCACTATAGTGAAGCACTAAAACAATACAGAAGACCTGAGTCTACACCTTCACTATAGTGAATCACTAAAACAATACAGAAGACCTGAGTCTACACCTTCACTATAGTGAATCACTAAAACAATACAGAAGACCTGAGTCTACACCTTCACTATAGTGAAGCACTAAAACCTGAGCCTACACCTTCACTATAGTGAAGCACTAAAACCTGAGCCTACACCTTCACTATAGTGAAGCACTAAAACCTGGGTCTACACCTTCACTATAGTGAAGCACTAAAACAATACAGAAGACCTGAGTCTACACCTTCACTATAGTGAATCACTAAAACAATACAGAAGACCTGAGTCTACACCTTCACTATAGTGAATCACTAAAACAATACAGAAGACCTGAGTCTACGCCTTCACTATAGTGAATCACTAAAACAATACAGAAGACCTGAGTCTACGCCTTCACTATAGTGAATCACTAAAACAATACAGAAGACCTGAGTCTACGCCTTCACTATAGTGAATCACTAAAACAATACAGAAGACCTGAGTCTACACCTTCACTATAGTGAATCACTAAAACAATACAGAAGACCTGAGCCTACACCTTCACTATAGTGAAGCACTAAAACCTGAGCCTACACCTTCACTATAGTGAAGCACTAAAACCTGGGTCTACACCTTCACTATAGTGAAGCACTAAAACCTGAGCCTACACCTTCACTATAGTGAAGCACTAAAACAATACAGAAGACCTGAGTCTACACCTTCACTATAGTGAAGCACTAAAACAATACAGAAGACCTGAGTCTACACCTTCACTATAGTGAAGCACTAAAACCTGAGTCTACACCTTCACTATAGTGAAGCACTAAAACAATACAGAAGACCTGAGTCTACACCTTCACTATAGTGAAGCACTAAAACAATACAGAAGACCTGAGTCTACACCTTCACTATAGTGAAGCACTAAAACAATACAGAAGACCTGAGTCTACACCTTCACTATAGTGAAGCACTAAAACAATACAGAAGACCTGAGTCTACACCTTCACTATAGTGAATCACTAAAACAATACAGAAGACCTGAGTCTACACCTTCACTATAGTGAAGCACTAAAACAATACAGAAGACCTGAGTCTACACCTTCACTATAGTGAAGCACTAAAACAATACAGAAGACCTGAGTCTACACCTTCACTATAGTGAAGCACTAAAACAATACAGAAGACCTGAGTCTACACCTTCACTATAGTGAAGCACTAAAACAATACAGAAGACCTGAGTCTACACCTTCACTATAGTGAAGCACTAAAACAATACAGAAGACCTGAGTCTACACCTTCACTATAGTGAATCACTAAAACAATACAGAAGACCTGAGTCTACACCTTCACTATAGTGAAGCGCTAAAACCTGAGCCGACACCTTCACTATAGTGAAGCACTAAAACCTGAGCCTACACCTTCACTATAGTGAAGCACTAAAACCTGAGCCTACACCTTCACTATAGTGAAGCACTAAAACCTGAGCCTACACCTTCACTATAGTGAAGCACTAAAACCTGGGCCTACACCTTCACTATAGTGAAGCACTAAAACCTGAGCCGACACCTTCACTATAGTGAAGCACTAAAACCTGAGCCTACACCTTCACTATAGTGAAGCACTAAAACCTGAGCCTACACCTTCACTATAGTGAAGGACTAAAACAATACAGAAGACCTGAGTCTACACCTTCACTATAGTGAAGCACTAAAACCTGAGTCTACACCTTCACTATAGTGAAGCACTAAAACAATACAGAAGACCTGAGTCTACACCTTCACTATAGTGAATCACTAAAACAATACAGAAGACCTGAGTCTACACCTTCACTATAGTGAAGCACTAAAACAATACAGAAGACCTGAGTCTAGTCTACACCTTCACTATAGTGAAGCACTAAAACCTGAGCCTACACCTTCACTATAGTGAAGCACTAAAACCTGAGCCTACACCTTCACTATAGTGAAGCACTAAAACCTGAGCCTACACCTTCACTATAGTGAAGCACTAAAACAATACAGAAGACCTGAGTCTACACCTTCACTATAGTGAATCACTAAAACAATACAGAAATACGCTGCGGAAAAAGAAGGAACAGCACGTCAGAGCCGAAGAACCCCTTTTACGTCCCAGATAGCATCGATAGAATCAAAGCACGTCTGGGAAAATGGAAACACACTCAACAAACAGCAACACAAAGATTTATCCAAAACAGCAGAGGTGGGAAAAAAAGTACCCAATTGTCATACTTGAGTAAAAGTAAAGATACCTTAATAGAAAATAACTCAAAATAAAAGTGAAAGTCACTCACTAAAATACTCCTTGAGTAAAAGTCTAAAACTATTTGGTTTTAAATACACTTCAGTATCAAAAGTAAATGAAATTGCTAAAAATATACTTAATTATCATAAGTTAATTAAAGTAAAAGTTTAAATCTTTTGAAATTCATATTAAGTAAATCAGACGGCAACATTTTCTTGTTTTTTTTAATTTACGGATAGCCAGGGGCACGCTCCAACACTCAGACATCATTTACAGATAGCCAGGGGCACGCTCCAACACTCAGACATCATTTACAGACAGCCAGGGGAACACTCCAACCCTCAGACATCAGTTACAGACAGCCAGGGGAACACTCCAACACTCAGACATCATTTACAGACAGCCAGGGGAACACTCCAACCCTCAGACATCAGTTACA
>NW_024060291.1:0-5000 GCF_016432855.1 Salvelinus namaycush
TCTTGATTCATGGCCGTTGGACAAAATACTTCAAACTTCATGAATAATTGATGTGCGTAATGACTAGACTACAGGCCTATGATATAATTTCCGGTCTCGCACCATTTTATTGTCATCATCGCCGTTTTATTCCATTGCAATGTTTTTCCTTTTTAAGATTTTTTTTTTTTAAAGGAATCCAAATAGAATGCATTGTTTTAAGGGATTTACGTACGTCAGTAGGCTATGACTTGGAATAGCCTTTGTTGAATTTATTTTTGAAATTATGTCTGTGAAGCACTAGCGGTTCTGGGCAGGGGGCCAGTGCCCCTGTGACAACAATTTTGGACCCCCTTGTGGCCCCCCCTAAATGGAGTATGAAATAATTTTTACATAAACACATTTTTTGCTATCGTTCTTTTTTTTTTTTACATCTGTTATTAGACAGTGGCAACGCGTACCTCAGGTCCACAATGTCAGATGACAGATTAAGCAATTTAGGTGTATTAAGTATGGAGTCAAGGAGGGCAAAGGCTTTGAGTCTAGATGAATTTGCTGATCTTTTTGCACAAAACCCCCCCACAAAAACCGGAGAATACAGTTGATGTGACCTGATACTGAATATGTAATGCAAATGAAAAGTATAATGAAAATGTAAATAAATTGGTGAATGATTATGGTCTTTTGCCTGCTAATGCAGTGAAGAAAACAATATGACAACAATAACATCTAATGTAACTGGCCCCTCTAACAGTACAACTGGCCCCTCTAACAGTACAACTGGCCCCTCTAACAGTACAACTGGCCCCTCTAACAGTACAACTGGCCCCTCTAACAGTACAACTGGCCCCTCTAACAGTACAACTGGCCCCTCTAACAGTACAACTGGCCCCTCTAACAGTACAACAGGCCCCTCTAACAGTACAACTGGCCCCTCTAACAGTACAACTGGCCCCTCTGACAGTGTAACTGGCCCCTCTAACAGTACAACTGGCCCCTCTAACAGTACAACTGGCCCCTCTAACAGTACAACTGGCCCCTCTGACAGTACAACTGGCCCTTCTAACAGTACAACTGGCCCCTCTAACAGTACAACTGGCCCCTCCTCTAACAGTACAACTGGCCCCCCCTCTAACAGTACAACTGCCCCCCCCTCTAACAGTACAACTGGCCCCCCCTCTAACAGTACAACCGGCCCCTCTAACAGTACAACCGGCCCCCTCTAACAGTACAACCGGCCCCCTCTAACAGTACAACTGGCCCCTCTAACAGTACAACTGGCCCCTCTAACAGTACAACTGGCCCCTCTAACAGTACAACTGGCCCCTCTAACAGTACAACTGGGCCCCTCTAACAGTACAACTGGCCCCTCTAACAGTACAACTGGCCCCTCTAACAGTACAACTGGCCCCTCTAACAGTACAACTGGCCCCCCCTCTGACAGTACAACTGGCCCCCCTCTGACAGTACAACTGGCCCCCCCTCTAACAGTACAACTGGCCCCCCTCTAACAGTACAACTGGCCCCCTCTAACAGTACAACTGGCCCCTCTAACAGTACAACTGGGCCCCTCTAACAGTACAACTGCCCCTCTAACAGTACAACTGGAGTACAACTGGCCCCTCTAACAGTACAACTGGCCCCTCTAACAGTACAACTGGCCCCTCTAACAGTACAACTGGAGTACAACTGGCCCCTCTAACAGTACAACTGGCCCCTCTAACAGTACAACTGGCCCCTCTAACAGTACAACTGGCCCCTCTGACAGTACAACTGGCCCCTCTAACAGTACAACTGGCCCCCTCTAACAGTACAACTAGGCCCCTCTAACAGTACAACTGGCCCCTCTAACAGTACAACTGGCCCCTCTAACAGTACAACTGGCCCCTCTAACAGTACAACTGGCCCCTCTAACAGTACAACTGGCCCCTCTAACAGTACAACTGGCCCCTCTAACAGTACAACTGGCCCCTCTAACAGTACAACTGGCCCCTCTAACAGTACAACTGGCCCCTCTAACAGTACAACTGGCCCCTCTAACAGTACAACTGGCCCCTCTAACAGTACAACTGGCCCCTCTAACAGTACAACTGGCCCCTCTAACAGTACAACTGGCCCCCCTCTAACAGTACAACTGGCCCCTCTAACAGTACAACTGGCCCCTCTAACAGTACAACTGGCCCCTCTAACAGTACAACTGGCCCCTCTAACAGTACAACTGGCCCCTCTAACAGTACAACTGGCCCCTCTAACAGTACAACTGGTCCCCCCTCTGACAGTACAACTGGCCCCCCTCTAACAGTACAACTGGCCCCTCCTCTAACAGTACAACTGGCCCCCCCTCTAACAGTACAACTGGCCCCCCCTCTAACAGTACAACTGGGCCCCTCTAACAGTACAACTGGCCCCTCCTCTAACAGTACAACTGGCCCCTCTAACAGTACAACTGGCCCCTCTAACAGTACAACTGGCCCCTCTAACAGTACAACTGGCCCCTCTAACAGTACAACTGGCCCCTCTAACAGTACAACTGGCCCCTCTAACAGTACAACTGGAGTACAACTGGCCCCTCTAACAGTACAAACTGGCCCCCCCTCTGACAGTACAACTGGCCCCCCCCTCTGACAGTACAACTGGCCCCCCCCTCTGACAGTACAACTGGCCCCCCCTCTAACAGTACAACTGGCCCCCCCTCTAACAGTACAACTGGCCCCCCCTCTAACAGTACAACTGGCCCCCCCCTCTAACAGTACAACTGGCCCCCCCTCTAACAGTACAACTGGCCCCCCCTCTAACAGTACAACTGGCCCCCCCTCTAACAGTACAACTGGCCCCCCCTCTAACAGTACAACTGGCCCCCCCCTCTAACAGTACAACTGGCCCCTCTAACAGTACAACTGGCCCCTCTAACAGTACAACTGGCCCCTCTAACTGTACAACTGGCCCCTCTAACTGTACAACTGGCCCCTCTAACAGTACAACTGGCCCCTCTAACAGTACAACTGACCCCTCTGACAGTACAAACTGGCCCCCCCTCTAACAGTACAACTGGCCCCCCCCTCTAACAGTACAACTGGGCCCCTCTGACAGTACAACTGGCCCCTCTAACAGTACAACTGGCCCCTCTAACAGTACAACTGGCCCCTCTAACAGTACAACTGGCCCCTCTAACAGTACAACTGGGCCCCTCTAACAGTACAACTGGGCCCCTCTAACAGTACAACTGGCCCCCCCTCTAACAGTACAACTGGCCCCCCCTCTAACAGTACAACTGGCCCCCCCTCTAACAGTACAACTGGCCCCCCCTCTAACAGTACAACTGGCCCCCCCTCTAACAGTACAACTGGCCCCCCCTCTAACAGTACAACTGGCCCCCCCTCTAACAGTACAACTGGCCCCCCCTCTAACAGTACAACTGGCCCCCCCTCTAACAGTACAACTGGCCCCCCCTCTAACAGTACAACTGGCCCCCCCTCTAACAGTACAACTGGCCCCCCCTCTAACAGTACAACTGGCCCCCCCTCTAACAGTACAACTGGTCCCCCCTCTGACAGTACAACTGGCCCCCCCTCTGACAGTACAACTGGCCCCTCCTCTGACAGTACAACTGGCCCCCCCTCTAACAGTACAACTGGCCCCCCCTCTAACAGTACAACTGGGCCCCTCTAACAGTACAACTGGCCCCTCCTCTGACAGTACAACTGGCCCCTCTAACAGTACAACTGGCCCCAGCTTCCCCCCCCCCCCCCCCCCCCCCCCAGTTGAAATGGTCTTGAACCGCCACTGCTGTGAAGCAAATTAAATCAGTTGTCTGCCAAAAAGATGACAGTGAATATTGCAACAACAAAAAAAACGGATGTGAATTCCTATGAACAAAAGCATAAATAACCAAATATCAGGCATTCAAATTGAACAAAACATCCAAGCTCGAGCTACAGGTGTTCGTACCCCGTGCGTGTCCGTCTTGTGGCTGGAGGCTGAGAACCCTGAATAAAACGCACGCGCCGCGCTGGTCTCTTCTCCTCTCCAGTTAACCACTAACTGCTTGAAGCTGTTCGCTTGTTATCTGACAGGGCTGGCTGGCTGCAATGTTCATGCACCATGTCTCGCGAGAGAAACTGAGCTCCGCTTGACGAGATCTGAGACACTCAGGTGTAAGAGCCCTTCTCTCATCCCTCTCGGCAGCCAGTGGGAACAGTAGACGGCAGATAAGTGCGTCGGCCTGGGAGACTGCAGGCATCTCTGACTGTGTGATCTTCGTGCTCAAGGCTGCTCCGGCTGTATTGCATCATTACCGGACCACTGTCTATGACTAGGCTACTACATCTTTCCATTGCGTCAATTTTAGCCCCTTACTCTTTAAAGAAAAGCAGTCGCAAAGATGATGTCAATGAATAGCAAACAGCCACACTTCGCCATGCATCCGAGCATACCTGAACACAAATACACCACTCTGCATTCCAGCTCGGAAGCAATAAGGAGAGCCTGTCTGCAAGCTCCACAGGTAAATGAAACCCAAAACTTCTGCTTTTGTGTCCTTTTCCTATGCTCTTTCTATGCCCGCGCTTCTGCATGTTGTAAGTGTTAATGTTACTGTAACTGCGCGAGCGCAATAATACGGAAGGAACGCTCGGAGGCACATTCTGCCAAAGCCAACTGCGGTGCACCTTTAATGTTTCTTCTTCTTCATGTATTTTCCACGGCAATCACCCGCACGCCTGTGATCTTTTTGAAAGCCACCCTGAACACAAAAGCTACCGACTTTTTTTTTTTTTTTTTTGGTATTATGACTCGGTGACAGTCTTCTAAAGGGAATATTCTTCGTGTTTTATGTGTTGTCAGAAGTCCCACAGCTGACATATCCACTTATTCATCATGTGCTCGTTCTTTCTCTCTTTTTCCCCACTTTGCTTTGTTTCTGTTCCCTCCTCTCCCTTCTCGCTCTCTCGCCCTCCCTCTCTCCGTATCTCGTCTCATTGCAGCTGCAGAGTAACATATTCGCCAGCCTGGATGAGACTCTC
>NW_024060291.1:10000-25928 GCF_016432855.1 Salvelinus namaycush
AATAATTGATAACATGGTTCTGTAGTGTTTTACATATGTTCATTCACTTATGTAATCCTAAACCAAATCAATGCTATTTCTATAATATGTTACTGTATACAAAAAAAACAACCTAAAAAACATTAGTCTTCAGACGAGGTGGATCAAGTTCCCCCGTGTTAAAGGCCTAATAAGCCATTGTAAATGTAGCGTTAAGTTTCTACAGCAACATTTATGAACCAGAGATCTCCTCGCAGATCAACGAGGTGCCTTATTTTCTACCACAGTGAAGAAGAAGAAGTGACAATAAACATTTAATGAAGCCAGAGACCCGCACCCGTCTCCAAGCAGTGTCAGAATAATTCCAAAAGAACGTTAGTAGTACGGCGGCTCCATCTGACTGAAATAAAAAAAAAGCGAAAGAGAAAAAATGACCCAATTTAAACTGATGCTGTGTTTATTCACATTGACCAAAGACTTGACCCCGTCCTCTCCTCGAATATTTCAACCACAAGATATTGGAGGATATAGTTTGAAGGCTCTACTTTCCCCACTGCGTTTAGAAAAACGAAATTCTAAATGCAGGTGATGCAATATTAATCGTACTTTGCTGATATAAAATGCAATATTTCCCGACAGCTAGTGGGGTTTTGGGAAGCCGTCAGACAGCTAGTGGGGTTTCGGGGAGCCGTCAGATGAAAGCGCTAGTCTCGGCTGTAGACTAGAAAAACGCGTTTATTACTTTTGTTTGGCTTTTGGCTAGGAGAGGAGCTTCTCTGTAACGTGAGTAAATGATGACTCTTTATATTGAGTGCAATGCCGAAACGAATTTAGAGTTGAACTAATTTCCTTGATATAAAACGTCTATTCTTTTTTTTGGGTTTGTTTTCGATGTAATTCAATGTTATTTTAAACAACACCAAGTAAAAGGAAAGAAACTCTAAATAGCTGTCGAGTATATAAACTAGTACTGCACTGGGTCGCAGTTCCATTCTGAAAGTACGAGTCATACTTTCATAATGACACAAACAAACTGAATCACCGCAATCTCTGTTGCGTGTTTGTTTTATAAAACAGTAGATGTTGTACAACTTTTATCATTTAAAAAAACCAAGTTGTATTTATTTATTTAACGTTTGAACATTGTATTTGGAATATTATGGGTTATGTTTCTGTCTTTTAGTAAGCTAGTCATTTGAACTAGTGAGTTAAACGTATAATTTTGTGCTATTAGTTTTTTGTTATGAAGAAATTCGTTTTTTTGTTTTTGGACGAATTCAAGTCAAAAGGTTGAAGTTGAAAATGTCTTATTTACTCTTTTCTCTTTACAATTTAGTTGGAATCCTTGTAAAGTAAAAAATAAATAAATCCTATTATCTTGTATTACTTCTTGTTCATATAGAAACCTGTCTCTACAGCTCGACTCGGGCAGAACACCGCGCCATGCAGCCTGCACCTCACGCAACTGCAATAATTCAGCCTGGTGAACAGCTCCCTTGCAGATGGAAGAGTAATGCATTATTGAAAGGCTATATCAAACAGCTCGGGGACGGGGACGGGGACGGGGGGGGGGTGGACGTCTTTTTCTGTTGTTGCTCTGCTCTCCTCAGACCGACCGACCGGCCAGGCAGGGGCTCGAGATGAAGTCCCGGTGTCTGACGGCACTAAAGCTCCTAATATGTTAATGGCCGTAGGGGATGCCGGAAGGTACTGGCCCGGTTGCTACCGGACTCAGCTGCGGCAGCACCATATGTCAACCAGGTTGGCCACGTGTATATATATTAATCAAGAAGATGTTTCATATTAAAAAACAACAACTGATTAAACAATATCCGTTCCAGTTAAACCAATAATAACTAGTATAACACCAGTAATGGTGACACAAATGCCAAATAAAAAATCAGACATGCCTAATAGGGATTTAAAAGGGTCATGTTTTTTTCTTCGTCCTTTTGCTTTTCCCTCCTTTGTTTTTTGAGGGGACGCATTGTACTAAATTGGTAGGAATCACACTTATATTATTTTCTATGATCGACTGAAACCAAATATTGCTTTTGTAACCTTTAAAAGTCTGTCTGTCGAGCTGTTGAGTGGTTTTAGAGAACTCAAACCCCGTCGTTGGCAGTCACGGTGTGATTATGACGCACGTGAAGAAAGGAGCGAGAAGGTCTAGGCTCGCGCCCCCTCTACTTGCACCGGGGAGAAACCTTAGAGAAATGCTTCCTAGTGGCTGGTTTGACCTTGCGTTAATAAGACAAAATACTCGACAGAAAAGAGAAGAAGAAAAAGAACAGGGAAGGAAACAGAATAATAATTGCCGACATCTGCTGGAGAAATAGAAGAAGAAGAAGATAAAGCCGTCTCATACTAACTCAGAATAAAATAATTATTAGCATATTATCACTGTCGATATAGCCTACAAAATGATCGATTTATTTCAATAGTTATTGCGTTATAATTTGAGTAATCTGCACATCACAACAAAAAGTCTATATGGAACCATAATTGTGTACTAATGCATGTTTTTCACTCTCCCCCCCCTTCCTCCCCTCTCGTCAAACACAAAATCACCCTAATATCCCCCCCCCCCCCTCTCCCCTATAATGTGTCTTGAGTTACCATAGATCTCATAAATTAACTCCTTTAGGCTATACTATCGCGAGAGTAATTAATCTAGCCCGTGGATGTAAATAAAGTGAAATTGGATTCCTGACAGACGAGATGAGGAGGAGGCCCCTCTGACACCACGTGACAATCCGAAATAATGATTCCACCGCCGCCACAGCCCTTTACATATGGAAACGCCGCGCCGGGCACTTTAGATTTACGAGCTCATGACTTTGTACAATAGCTGAGAGGGAACTGTGAGCGATGGGGAGTGGGAACAACGCAGAGCGTTATAGCTGCGGTTTACGATCCCAAGTTAAGACGGATTAGATCACGGTAATTATAGTGCTCTCGCTACTAAACTAAAAATGAAAATAAATATACAAAAACAGGATCCAGACTCCAGAACAATTTGGAAATGTAGGCAACTATTGAACACGACTTTTCACATCTAGTTTGACGAGATAAGTAACGGCGTGTTTCCTCTTGAATATAAAGGCCTTTTATATATATAGGCTATTTAAGATAATTTAAAAAAAGGCCTTTGAA
The DNA here is from genome assembly GCF_016432855.1 of Salvelinus namaycush. Taxonomy (NCBI): domain Eukaryota; kingdom Metazoa; phylum Chordata; class Actinopteri; order Salmoniformes; family Salmonidae; genus Salvelinus; species Salvelinus namaycush. The sequence goes on from NW_024060291.1 coordinate 13,136, forward strand.
AAGTTGCCTATATGCCTATAAAGGCATAAATACATGAAATACATTTACCGCCAATGGGCCAAAATTAATATGATTAGTATTACGATTAGTTTATTATTGTTATTATTATTATTCTACTTTGTGTTGTCTGTTATTTTTTTTATATTTACAGCAGCAGAATGAAGTGAATCACCCCCATCAACGTCTCTATATTGGTTCTAACAATGACCATGAAGGATGGCCTCCAGGACGGAGATGTCAAGCGGGGGGGTTGAGGAGTATGTCCCCTAGATCTGTATTCATTTCCCGCTTGTATTTGCCCCGGTAATCCACCACCGTCCAGGGCTCCTATGGACGTGGTGACGTTGTTGACACAGCGGCACATTTCAATCACCCGGGGGTTCACAGTCAGACGAACAATTTATTTGTCTAATAAATCCGTCATTTAGGAAGAAAAATATTTGATCTGGAGGCTCTGACCTCTCCCCGTTTACTGCGAGCCGAAGCCGGGGAAGGATAGGATGACAGAAGGTTCTGTATAGTATATAGCCCTCGATGACACCAGCTGAGGAACCATGAATATGAAACCGTAGACCAGCTAGACGTGTGAATCTCAATGACGGAGATATAGGCTAGGGCTACACACCATCTCTTACAGCAAACGAAGAGAAAATCCAGGTCTCGCACGCACGCACGCACGCACGCACGCACGCACGCACGCACGCACGCACGCACACACACACACACACACACACACACACACACACACACACACACACACACACACACACACACACACACTCCAAACAGAATCAGCTGGGATTCGATTCCATTTGGCCACGAAATGTCATTCAGATTGACACACTCCACACGCTACAACAGTGTCGCCTTCCTTCCAACCTTCCCTTTGTCCCATGTCACATAAAACATATTCCAATTACCATTGAATAAACATAACATATAAATTCAGGTTAAAACGACACCGATTGTATTTCCGATTGCTTTTTTTGACAGTCTATTTCGTGGTTGCAATACTTCAGCCTATTACTGGAAATCCATTTTTTCTTTTTGTTTTTTGTTTTACTAAATCCCAACCGATTAGAATCTAGACACCAACGGATTAGAATCTAGACACCAACGAATTAGAATCTAGACCTCAACGGATTAGAATCTAGACCCCAACGGATTAGAATCTAGACACCAACGAATTAGAATCTAGACCTCAACGGATTAGAATCTAGACTCCAACGGATTAGAATCTAGACTCCAACGGATTAGAATCTAGACTCCAACGGATTAGAATCTAGACCCCAACGGATTAGAATCTAGACTCCAACGGATTAGAATCTAGACTCCAACGGATTAGAATCTAGACTCCAACGGATTAGAATCTAGACTCCAACGGATTAGAATCTAGACCCCCAACGGATTAGAATCTAGACTCCAACGGATTAGAATCTAGACTCCAACGGATTAGAATCTAGACCTCAACGGATTAGAATCTAGACCCCAACGGATTAGAATCTAGACCCCAACGGATTAGAATCTAGACCCCAACGGATTAGAATCTAGACCCCAACGGATTAGAATCTAGACCCTCAACGGATTAGAATCTAGACACCAACGGATTAGAATCTAGACCCCAATCTAGACACCAACGGATTAGAATCTAGACTCCAACGGATTAGAATCTAGACTCCAACGGATTAGAATCTAGACCCCAACGGATTAGAATCTAGACCTCAACGGATTAGAATCTAGACCCCAACGGATTAGAATCTAGACCCCAACGGATTAGAATCTAGACCCCCAACGGATTAGAATCTAGACCCCAACGGATTAGAATCTAGACCCCAACGGATTAGAATCTAGACCCCAACGGATTAGAATCTAGACTCCAACGGATTAGAATCTAGACCCCAACGGATTAGAATCTAGACTCCAACGGATTAGAATCTAGACCCCAACGGATTAGAATCTAGACCTCAACGAATTAGAATCTAGACCCCAACGGATTAGAATCTAGACCCCAACGGATTAGAATCTAGACCCCAACGGATTAGAATCTAGACTCCAACGGATTAGAATCTAGACCCCAACGGATTAGAATCTAGACCCCAACGGATTAGAATCTAGACCCCAACGGATTAGAATCTAGACCCCAACGGATTAGAATCTAGACCCCAATGGATTATTTTTTACATTTATTTATCCTTTATTTAACTAGGCAAGTCAGTTAAGAACAAATTCTTATTTTCAATGACGGCCTACCAGGGAACAGTGGGTTAACTGCCTTGTTCAGGGGCAGAACGACAGATTTGTACCTTGTTAGCTCGGGGATTTGAACTTGCAACCTTTTGGTTACTAGTCCAACGCTCTAACCACTAGACCCCATCTAGACCCCAACGGATTAGAATCTAGGGTCATTGTAAGGCATTCTCTTTGTAGATTCTATATGCCTGTCTAGTGGCGGGCCGGTAGATATGTCATTGGTTTCCCCGGGCCACTCTTTAGCGGTATGATGGCTCGAGACGCTTCTCTTATTGACCCGGGTATTGAACACATGTGCTCGTCATCAATACCCCCCACGTGCAGCCTTCTGGTGGTGACGTGCCTGTTCTCTGCTTTCAACTGCTCTCTATCACATGTGGGACTAATCTAAGAGGCTGGTTGGGAGAAATGTTCTACATGGAAAAAATGAATGGCATTTTGAGGCAACACACATGTCATTTTTTGTTGTTGTTGATTTTAGTCTTCTGCCATTTTCTCTGCTTATAATGGGATTCTGTGCCTTATGCCACTGTCCATGGTGCTGAAATATACCAGGGTTACTTTACTGTATGTGACTTCAGGTTCACTGTCCATGGTGCTGAAATATACCAGGGTTACTTTACTGTATGTGACTTCAGGTTCACTGTCCATGGTGCTGAAATATACCAGGGTTACTTTACTGTATGTGACTTCAGGTTCACTGTCCATGGTGCTGAAAGGTACCAGGGTTTACTTTACTGTATGTGACTCCAGGTTCACTGTCCATGGTGCTGAAAGGTACCAGGGTTTACATCAGTGGTTCCCAACCATGGGTACTTGACCTTTCCACAGATGGATACTGGAGAAGAATCATGAGACCATAGGCCTACTGGTAAAATGCACAAGAGGGGGTACTCCAGGGATACTCTGGGCAGAGCAACATTCAGTTGGTGGTACAGTAACCAAAAAAGGTTGGAAACTACTGTTTTACATTATGCCCTGTAATTCTCTGTCCATGGTGCTGAAAGGTACCATGTTTTACATTATACCCTGTAATTCTCTGTCCATGGTACTGAAAGGGTACCCTGTTTTACATTATACCCTGTAATTCTCTGTCCATGGTACTGAAAGGGTACCCTGTTTTACATTATGCCCTGTAATTCTCTGTCCATGGTACTGAAAGGGTATCCTGTTTTACATTATACCCTGTAATTCTCTGTCCATGGTACTGAAAGGGTACCCTGTTTTACATTATGCCCTGTAATTCTCTGTCCATGGTTCTGAAAGGGTACCCTGTTTTACATTATACCCTGTAATTCTCTGTCCATGGTATTGAAAGGTATTCTGTTTTACATTATGCCCTGTAATTCTCTGTCCATGGTACTGAAAGGGTACCCTGTTTTACATTATACCCTGTAATTCTCTGTCCATGGTACTGAAAGGGTACCCTGTTTTACATTATACCCTGTAATTCTCTGTCCATGGTTCTGAAAGGTACCCTGTTTTACATTATGCCCTGTAATTCTCTGTCCATGGTACTGAAAGGGTACCCTGTTTTACATTATACCCTGTAATTCTCTGTCCATGGTACTGAAAGGGTACCCTGTTTTACATTATAACCTGTAATTCTCTGTCCATGGTACTGAAAGGGTACCCTGTTTTACATTATACCCTGTAATTCTCTGTCCATGGTACTGAAAGGTACCCTGTTTTACATTATGCCCTGTAATTCTCTGTCCATGGTATTGAAAGGTATTCTGTTTTACATTAATACCTGTAATTCTCTGTCCATGGTACTGAAAGGGTACCCTGTTTTACATTATACCCTGTAATTCTCTGTCCATGGTACTGAAAGTTATTCTGTTTTACATTATGCCCTGTAATTCTCTGTCCATGGTACTGAAAGGGTACCCTGTTTTACATTATAACCTGTAATTCTCTGTCCATGGTACTGAAAGGGTACCCTGTTTTACATTATGCCCTGTAATTCTCTGTCCATGGTTCTGAAAGGGTACCCTGTTTTACATTATACCCTGTAATTCTCTGTCCATGGTACTGAAAGGGTACCCTGTTTTACATTATAACCTGTAATTCTCTGTCCATGGTACTGAAAGGGTACCCTGTTTTACATTATACCCTGTAATTCTCTGTCCATGGTACTGAAAGGTACCCTGTTTTACATTATGCCCTGTAATTCTCTGTCCATGGTATTGAAAGGTATTCTGTTTTACATTAATACCTGTAATTCTCTGTCCATGGTACTGAAAGGGTACCCTGTTTTACATTATACCCTGTAATTCTCTGTCCATGGTACTGAAAGGCACCCTGTTTTACATTATGCCCTGTAATTCTCTGTCCATGGTACTGAAAGGTATTCTGTTTTACATTTTGCCCTGTAATTCTCTGTCCATGGTACTGAAAGGTATTCTGTTTTACATTTTGCCCTGTAATTCTCTGTCCATGGTACTGAAAGGGTACCCTGTTTTACATTATGCCCTGTAATTCTCTGTCCATGGTATTGAAAGGTATTCTGTTTTACATTATAACCTGTAATTCTCTGTCCATGGTACTGAAAGGGTACCCTGTTTTACATTTTGCCCTGTAATTCTCTGTCCATGGTACTGAAAGGCATAAGGCTTTACGTGTCTCTACACCAATGTCCGTTGTGCTGAATTGTAGATAACGGCCTCATGGTCCAGTAGGTTGATAACTCCCTAAACAAGTGAATTGTTTATCCAAGTTGAATATGTTGTCCACTATTATGTATCTATAGGTCACCATGCAGGTAGAGGGCCTACGTTTAATATGTTTAGATTAAGGCGTGTGTGTTGAGAGCAGCAGCATCATCATCATGTGTTCCAGCTCCTCCCACAGCAGCATCATCATGTGTTCCAGCTCCTCCCACAGCAGCAGTACCATCATCATGTGTTCCAGCTCCTCCCACAGCAGCAGCAGCATCATCATCTGTTCCAGCTCCTCCCACATTAGCAGCAGCATGTGTTCCAGCTCCTCCCACAACAGCAGCAGCATCATCATGTGTTCCAGCTCCTCCCACAGCAGCAGCATCATCATGTGTTCCAGCTCCTCCCACAGCAGCAGTACCATCATCATGAGTTCCAGCTCCTCCCACAGCAGCAACAGCATCATCATGTGTTCCAGCTCCTCCCACAACAGCAGCAGCATCATCATGTGTTCCAGCTCCTCCCACAGCAGCAGTACCATCATCATGTGTTCCAGCTCCTCCCACAGCAGCAGCATCATCATGTGTTCCAGCTCCTCCCACAGCAGCAGCATCATCATATGTTCCAGCTCCTCCCACAGCAGCAGCATCATCATGTGTTCCAGCTCCTCCCACAGCAGCAGCATCATCATGTGTTCCAGCTCCTCCCACAGCAGCAGAGTTGAACTAACCTTCCTGATCAAGTCTTTCCTGCCTCCACAGACTTCTCATCAAATATTTAATGTGCTCCACAGTGACCCACCTCTCCTCTCCTCTCCTCTCCTCTCCTCTCCTCTCCTCTCCTCTCCTCTCCTCTCCTCTCCTCTCCTCTCCTCTCCCATCATCTCTCTCCTCTTCCTCTCCTCTCCTCTCCTCTCCCATCATCTCTCTCCCATCATCCCTCTCCTCTCCTCTCCTCTCCTCTCCTCTCCTCTCCTCTCCTCTCCTCTCCTCTCCTCTCCTCTCCTCTCCTCTCCTCTCCTCTCCTCTCCTCTCCTCTCCTCTCCTCTCCTCTCCTCTCCTCTCCTCTCGTCGCTGTCCTCCCTACGACATTCCAGGGTAATATCAGTGTTGTACTTTGTGTCCTTTCTGTGAACAACTAGAGAGGTGACCCATAACTAAGCTAAACTTTCCTATGTCAGGATACAACTCTGATATAATTTCTCATCATGTCACTTCATTTATATTTCATTTATCCCCCCCACAATATAATATAGATAAATACAAATGTGATTCCAGTCCACCCCGCTCTGCAGCTGCTGCTAACTAGCTAGGCCTACTGCTCTCTGTCTGTTTAATCAACAGTGATAAATACAGCTGCTAGCTAGCTAGGTCTACTGCTCTCTCTGTCTGTTTAATCAACAGTGATAAATACAGCTGCTGCTGCTAGCTAGGCCTACTGCTATCTGTCTGTTTAATCAACAGTGATAAATACAGCTGCTGCTAGCTAGCTAGGTCTACTGCTCTCTCTGTCTGTTTAATCAACAGTGATAAATACAGCTGCTGCTAGCTAGCTAGGTCTACTCCTCTCTCTGTCTGTTTAATCAACAGTGACAAATACAGCTGCTGCTGCTAGCTAGGCCTACTGCTCTCTGTCTGTTTAATCAACAGTGATAAATACAGCTGCTGCTAGCTAGCTAGGTTTACTCCTCTCTCTGTCTGTTTAATCAACAGTGATAAATACAGCTGCTGCTGCTAGCTAGGTCTACTGCTCTCTCTGTCTGTTTAATCAACAGTGAAAAATACAGCTGCTGCTAGCTAGCTAGCTAGGCCTACTGCTCTCCCTGTCTGTTTAATCAACAGTGATAAATACAGCTCCTGCTAGCTAGCTAGGTCCACTGCTCTCTCTGTCTGTTTAATCAACAGTGATAAATACAGCTGCTGTTAGCTAGCTAGGTCTACTGCTCTCTCTGTCTGTTTAATCAACAGTGATAAATACAGCTGCTGCTAGCTAGCTAGGTCTACTCCTCTCTCTGTCTGTTTAATCAACAGTGATAAATACAGCTGCTGCTGCTAGCTAGGCCTACTGCTATCTGTCTGTTTAATCAACAGTGATAAATACAGCTGCTGCTAGCTAGCTAGGTCTACTCCTCTCTCTGTCTGTTTAATCAACAGTGATAAATACAGCTGCTGCTGCTAGCTAGGTCTACTGCTCTCTCTGTCGGTTTAATCAACAGTGAAAAATACAGCTGCTGCTAGCTAGCTAGCTAGGCCTACTGCTCTCCCTGTCTGTTTAATCAACAGTGATAAATACAGCTCCTGCTAGCTAGCTAGGTCTACTGCTCTCTCTGTCTGTTTAATCAACAGTGATAAATACAGCTGCTGCTAGCTAGCTAGGTCTACTGCTCTCTCTGTCTGTTTAATCAACAGTGATAAATACAGCTGCTGCTAGCTAGCTAGGTCTACTCCTCTCTCTGTCTGTTTAATCAACAGTGATAAATACAGCTGCTGCTGCTAGCTAGGCCTACTGCTCTCTGTCTGTTTAATCAACAGTGATAAATACAGCTGCTTGCTAGCTAGCTAGGTCTACTCCTCTCTCTGTCTGTTTAATCAACAGTGATAAATACAGCTGCTGCTAGCTAGCTAGGTCTACTGCTCTCTCTGTCGGTTTAATCAACAGTGATAAATACAGCTGCTGCTGATAGCTAGGCCTACTGCTCTCTGTCTGTTTAATCAACAGTGAAAAATACAGCTGCTGCTAGCTAGCTAGGTCTACTGCTCTCTCTGTCTGTTTAATCAACAGTGATAAATACAGCTGCTGCTAGCTAGCTAGGTCTACTGCTCTCTCTGTCTGTTTAATCAACAGTGATAAATACAGCTGCTGCTAGCTAGCTAGGTCTACTGCTCTCTCTGTCTGTTTAATCAACAGTGATAAATACAGCTGCTGCTAGCTAGCTAGGTCTACTGCTCTCCCTGTCTGTTTAATCAACAGTGATACATACAGCTGCTAGCTAGCTAGCTAGGTCTACTGTTCTCCCTGTCTGTTTAATCAACAGTGATAAATACAGCTGCTAGCTAGCTAGGCCTACTGCTCTCTCTGTCTGTTTAATCTTGCGACTACAGGGGGTGCTGTTCCGAATTAGCATTTTGTCGTCTCCAAATTAAACTGCCTAGTACTCAATTCTTGCTCGTACAATATGCATATTATTAATTCTATTGGAAAGAAAACACTTTCTAGTTTCATACAAAGTTGGAATGATGTCTGTGGGTGACCCAGAACTCTTTCTACAGCGAAATCCATGACAGACAGTGAAAGGTCTGAGAGCGAAGCTCTGGTTTCAGATCAGTTTTTAAGGTCTCTGTCTATCCTATGGAACGACACGAACTGCACCCGCCTTCCCCTGGATGTCAGTAACCAATGAGAAGTGGAATGGGCCTTCTCCGTAGCTCTCAGAGGTTATAAAAGACCAAGGAGTGAGAGTAGCCCCCCTTTCGACGCTCGCCCTTACGCAGGAAGGGACCTCCGGACGCCATTTTCACAGGCTCGGTTATCAACTTGAAATGTATCCGTCTGTAATTTAATTCGATATAGGACTTAGAAACATCATAAGGTAGTTAATTTAAACCGTTTTATAGGAAATTATATCCGTTTAGTGCGATTTTGAGGAATTTCTTTGTTGTGCACTCTGAAACTTTGGACACGTTTTGGGGTCCCGTTCGATCGTTAGTGGATATTTCGAAGGACAGAGGACATCTATCGACCAAAAGACGTTTATAACATAGAAAGGATACATTGCCCAAGAATATGATGGAAGAACAGCTCATAGTAAGCAATATTTAATATGATAAATTGTTGTTCTGTCGAAATATTTTAAACGCATATTTCGCCATTTTGTTTGGTGTAGCTTCACTTGGCGAACCCTGTATTGAAAAGTAAGGATAATTTTACAAATGTAAATCAGCGGTTGCATTAAGAACTAATTTGTCTTTCGATTCCTGTCAACCCTGTATTTTTTAGTCAAGTATATGATTAGCTTTCAATTAAACTAGATCACTCTGATAGATGACGTCAGACATATTGAGGCTTGATTTCCTAGTATTTTTATTGTGTAACCACGGTTTTGTATGGCTAAATATGCACCTTTTCGAACAAACTGTATATGTATGTTGTAAAATGATGTTACAGGAGTGTCATCGGAAGAATTCTGAGAAGGTTAGTGAAAAAATTAATATCTTTTGGCGATGTTGACGTTATAGCGCTCTTTGGCTGGAATCGATGCTCTGGTAACGTTTGCACATGTAGTATGCTAACTTATCGATTTATTGTGTTTTCGCTGAAAAACGCTTAGAAAATCTGAAATATGGTCTGAAATCACAAGAACTGGGTCTTTCCATTGCTATGCTTTGTCTATTTTTATGAAATGTTTTATGATGAGTAAATTGGTCATACACGTTGCTCTATCTAGTAATTCTAGTCGATTTGTGATGGTCGGTGCAATTGTAAACTGTGATTTCTACCTGAAATATGCACTTTTTTCTAACAAAAACTATCCTATACCATGAATATGTTATCAGACTGTCATCTGATGGTTTTTTTTATAGGTTATTGGCTATCAATATCTTAGTTGAGCCGAATTGGTGATAGCACCTGAAGGAGTAAGAAACTGATGGAGTTAGAATAGTGGTGTATTTTGCTAACGTGTTTAGCTAATAGATTTACATATTTTGTCTTCCCTGTAAAACATTTTAAAAATCTGAAATGGTGGCTTTATTCACAAGATCTGTATCTTTCATCTGGTGTCTTGGACTTGTGATTTAATGATATTTAGATGCTACTATCTACTTGTGAAGCTATGCTAGCTATGCTAATCAGTGTGTGGGGGGTGGGGGGTGATCCCGGATACGGGGTTGAGGTTCGGTAAAGGTTAATCAACAGTGATAAATACAGCTGCTGCTAGCTAGGCCTACTGCTCTCTCTGTCTGTTTAATTAACAGTGATAAATACAGCTGCTAGCTAGCTAGGCCTACTGCTCTCTCTGTCTGTTTAATCAACAGTGATAAATACAGCTGCTGCTTGCTAGCTAGGTCTACTGCTCTCCCTGTCTGTTTAATCAACAGTGATAAATACAGCTGCTAGCTAGCTAGGTCTACTGCTCTCTCTGTCTGTTTAATCAACAGTGATAAATACAGCTGCTGCTTGCTAGCTAGGCCTACTGCTCTCCCTGTCTGTTTAATCAACAGTGATAAATACAGCTGCTAGCTAGCTAGGTCTACTGCTCTCCCTGTCTGTTTAATCAACAGTGATAAATACAGCTGCTGCTTGCTAGCTAGGTCTACTGCTCTCCCTGTCTGTTTAATCAACAGTGATAAATACAGCTGCTGCTAGCTAGCTAGGTCTACTGCTCTCTCTGTCTGTTTAATCAACAGTGATACATACAGCTGCTGCTAGCTAGGTCTACTGCTCTCTCTGTCTGTTTAATCAACAGTGATAAACACAGCTGCTGTTAGCTAGCTAGGTCTACTGCTCTCTCTGTCTGTTTAATCAACAGTGATAAATACAGCTGCTGCTGCTAGCTAGGCCTACTGCTCTCTGTCTGTTTAATCAACAGTGATAAATACAGCTGCTGCTAGCTAGCTAGGTCTACTCCTCTCTCTGTCTGTTTAATCAACAGTGATAAATACAGCTGCCAGCTGCTAGCTAGGTCTACTGCTATCTGTCTGTTTAATCAACAGTGATAAATACAGCTGCTGCTAGCTAGCTAGGTCTACTGCTCTCTCTGTCTGTTTAATCAACAGTGATAAATACAGCTGCTGCTAGCTAGCTAGGTCTGCTCCTCTCTCTGTCTGTTTAATCAACAGTGATAAATACAGCTGCTGCTGCTAGCTAGGCCTACTGCTCTCTGTCTGTTTAATCAACAGTGATAAATACAGCTGCTGCTAGCTAGCTAGGTTTACTCCTCTCTCTGTCTGTTTAATCAACAGTGATAAATACAGCTGCTGCTGCTAGCTAGGTCTACTGCTCTCTCTGTCTGTTTAATCAACAGTGATAAATACAGCTGCTGCTGATAGCTAGGCCTACTGCTCTCTGTCTGTTTAATCAACAGTGAAAAATAAAGCTGCTGCTAGCTAGCTAGCTAGGCCTACTGCTCTCCCTGTCTGTTTAATCAACAGTGATAAATACAGCTCCTGCTAGCTAGCTAGGTCTACTGCTCTCTCTGTCTGTTTAATCAACAGTGATAAATACAGCTGCTGCTAGCTAGCTAGGTCTACTGCTCTCTCTGTCTGTTTAATCAACAGTGATAAATACAGCTGCTGCTAGCTAGCTAGGTCTACTCCTCTCTCTGTCTGTTTAATCAACAGTGATAAATACAGCTGCTGCTGCTAGCTAGACCTACTGCTCTCTGTCTGTTTAATCAACAGTGATAAATACAGCTGCTGCTAGCTAGCTAGGTCTACTCCTCTCTCTGTCTGTTTAATCAACAGTGATAAATACAGCTGCTGCTGCTAGCTAGGTCTACTGCTCTCTCTGTCGGTTTAATCAACAGTGATAAATACAGCTGCTGCTGATAGCTAGGCCTACTGCTCTCTGTCTGTTTAATCAACAGTGAAAAATACAGCTGCTGCTAGCTAGCTAGGCCTACTGTTCTCTCTGTCTGTTTAATCAACATTGATAAATACAGCTGCTGCTAGCTAGCTAGGTCTACTGCTCTGTCTGTCTGTTTAATCAACAGTGATAAATACAGCTGCTGCTGCTAGCTAGGCCTACTGCTCTCTGTCTGTTTAATCAACAGTGATAAATACAGCTGCTGCTAGCTAGCTAGGTTTACTCCTCTCTCTGTCTGTTTAATCAACAGTGATAAATACAGCTGCTGCTAGCTAGCTAGGCCTACTGCTCTCTCTGTCTGTTTAATTAACAGTGATAAATACAGCTGCTAGCTAGCTAGGCCTACTGCTCTCTCTGTCTGTTTAATCAACAGTGATAAATACAGCTGCTGCTTGCTAGCTAGGTCTACTGCTCTCCCTGTCTGTTTAATCAACAGTGATAAATACAGCTGCTAGCTAGCTAGGTCTACTGCTCTCTCTGTCTGTTTAATCAACAGTGATAAATACAGCTGCTGCTTGCTAGCTAGGCCTACTGCTCTCCCTGTCTGTTTAATCAACAGTGATAAATACAGCTGCTAGCTAGCTAGGTCTACTGCTCTCCCTGTCTGTTTAATCAACAGTGATAAATACAGCTGCTGCTAGCTAGCTAGGTCTACTGCTCTCTCTGTCTGTTTAATCAACAGTGATACATACAGCTGCTGCTAGCTAGGTCTACTGCTCTCTCTGTCTGTTTAATCAACAGTGATAAACACAGCTGCTGCTAGCTAGCTAGGTCTACTGCTCTCTCTGTCTGTTTAATCAACAGTGATAAATACAGCTGCTGCTAGCTAGCTAGGTCTACTGCTCTCCCTGTCTGTTTAATCAACAGTGATACATACAGCTGCTGCTAGCTAGGTCTACTGCTCTCTCTGTCTGTTTAATCAACAGTGATAAACACAGCTGCTGCTAGCTAGCTAGGTCTACTGCTCTCTCTGTCTGTTTAATCAACAGTGATAAATACAGCTGCTGCTAGCTAGCTAGGTCTGCTCCTCTCTCTGTCTGTTTAATCAACAGTGATAAATACAGCTGCTGCTGCTAGCTAGGCCTACTGCTCTCTGTCTGTTTAATCAACAGTGATAAATACAGCTGCTGCTAGCTAGCTAGGTTTACTCCTCTCTCTGTCTGTTTAATCAACAGTGATAAATACAGCTGCTGCTGCTAGCTAGGTCTACTGCTCTCTCTGTCTGTTTAATCAACAGTGATAAATACAGCTGCTGCTGATAGCTAGGCCTACTGCTCTCTGTCTGTTTAATCAACAGTGAA
>NW_024060292.1:0-17500 GCF_016432855.1 Salvelinus namaycush
GTCTCAGTGTGTAGTCCTTAACCCAGGTCTCCATGGTAGTGATTCTCCTGTACTGTCTGTATTCAGTAGGCCATGTCTCAGTGTGTAGTCCTTAACCCAGGTCTCTACATGGTAGTGATTCTCCTGTACTGTCTGTATTCAGTAGGCCATGTCTCAGTGTGTAGTCCTTAACCCAGGTCTCTACATGGTAGTGATTCTCCTGTACTGTCTGTATTCAGTAGGCCATGTCTCAGTGTGTAGTCCTTAACCCAGGTCTACATGGTAGTGATTCTCCTGTACTGTCTGTATTCAGTAGGCCATGTCTCAGTGTGTAGTCCTTAACCCAGGTCTCTACATGGTAGTGATTCTCCTGTACTGTCTGTATTCAGTAGGCCATGTCTCAGTGTGTAGTCCTTAACCCAGGTCTCTACATGGTAGTGATTCTCCTGTACTGTCTGTATTCAGTAGGCCATGTCTCAGTGTGTAGTCCTTAACCCAGGTCTCCATGGTAGTGATTCTCCTGTACTGTCTGTATTCAGTAGGCCATGTCTCAGTGTGTAGTCCTTAACCCAGGTCTCTACATGGTAGTGATTCTCCTGTACTGTCTGTATTCAGTAGGCCATGTCTCAGTGTGTAGTCCTTAACCCAGGTCTCTACATGGTAGTGATTCTCCTGTACTGTCTGTATTCAGTAGGCCATGTCTCAGTGTGTAGTCCTTAACCCAGGTCTACATGGTAGTGATTCTCCTGTACTGTCTGTATTCAGTAGGCCATGTCTCAGTGTGTAGTCCTTAACCCAGGTCTCTACATGGTAGTGATTCTCCTGTACTGTCTGTATTCAGTAGGCCATGTCTCAGTGTGTAGTCCTTAACCCAGGTCTCTACATGGTAGTGATTCTCCTGTACTGTCTGTATTCAGTAGGCCATGTCTCAGTGTGTAGTCCTTAACCCAGGTCTCTACATGGTAGTGATTCTCCTGTACTGTCTGTATTCAGTAGGCCATGTCTCAGTGTGTAGTCCTTAACCCAGGTCTCTACATGGTAGTGATTCTCCTGTACTGTCTGTATTCAGTAGGCCATGTCTCAGTGTGTAGTCCTTAACCCAGGTCTCTACATGGTAGTGATTCTCCTGTACTGTCTGTATTCAGTAGGCCATGTCTCAGTGTGTAGTCCTTAACCCAGGTCTCTACATGGTAGTGATTCTCCTGTACTGTCTGTATTCAGTAGGCCATGTCTCAGTGTGTAGTCCTTAACCCAGGTCTCCATGGTAGTGATTCTCCTGTACTGTCTGTATTCAGTAGGCCATGTCTCAGTGTGTAGTCCTTAACCCAGGTCTCCATGGTAGTGATTCTCCTGTACTGTCTGTATTCAGTAGGCCATGTCTCAGTGTGTAGTCCTTAACCCAGGTCTCTACATGGTAGTGATTCTCCTGTACTGTCTGTATTCAGTAGGCCATGTCTCAGTGTGTAGTCCTTAACCCAGGTCTCTACATGGTAGTGATTCTCCTGTACTGTCTGTATTCAGTAGGCCATGTCTCAGTGTGTAGTCCTTAACCCAGGTCTCTACATGGTAGTGATTCTCCTGTACTGTCTGTATTCAGTAGGCCATGTCTCAGTGTGTAGTCCTTAACCCAGGTCTCTACATGGTAGTGATTCTCCTGTACTGTCTGTATTCAGTAGGCCATGTCTCAGTGTGTAGTCCTTAACCCAGGTCTCTACATGGTAGTGATTCTCCTGTACTGTCTGTATTCAGTAGGCCATGTCTCAGTGTGTAGTCCTTAACCCAGGTCTCTACATGGTAGTGATTCTCCTGTACTGTCTGTATTCAGTAGGCCATGTCTCAGTGTGTAGTCCTTAACCCAGGTCTCTACATGGTAGTGATTCTCCTGTACTGTCTGTATTCAGTAGGCCATGTCTCAGTGTGTAGTCCTTAACCCAGGTCTCTACATGGTAGTGATTCTCCTGTACTGTCTGTATTCAGTAGGCCATGTCTCAGTGTGTAGTCCTTAACCCAGGTCTCTACATGGTAGTGATTCTCCTGTACTGTCTGTATTCAGTAGGCCATGTCTCAGTGTGTAGTCCTTAACCCAGGTCTCTACATGGTAGTGATTCTCCTGTACTGTCTGTATTCAGTAGGCCATGTCTCAGTGTGTAGTCCTTAACCCAGGTCTCTACATGGTAGTGATTCTCCTGTACTGTCTGTATTCAGTAGGCCATGTCTCAGTGTGTAGTCCTTAACCCAGGTCTCTACATGGTAGTGATTCTCCTGTACTGTCTGTATTCAGTAGGCCATGTCTCAGTGTGTAGTCCTTAACCCAGGTCTCTACATGGTAGTGATTCTCCTGTACTGTCTGTATTCAGTAGGCCATGTCTCAGTGTGTAGTCCTTAACCCAGGTCTCTACATGGTAGTGATTCTCCTGTACTGTCTGTATTCAGTAGGCCATGTCTCAGTGTGTAGTCCTTAACCCAGGTCTCTACATGGTAGTGATTCTCCTGTACTGTCTGTATTCAGTAGGCCATGTCTCAGTGTGTAGTCCTTAACCCAGGTCTCTACATGGTAGTGATTCTCCTGTACTGTCTGTATTCAGTAGGCCATGTCTCAGTGTGTAGTCCTTAACCCAGGTCTCTACATGGTAGTGATTCTCCTGTACTGTCTGTATTCAGTAGGCCATGTCTCAGTGTGTAGTCCTTAACCCAGGTCTACATGGTAGTGATTCTCCTGTACTGTCTGTATTCAGTAGGCCATGTCTCAGTGTGTAGTCCTTAACCCAGGTCTCCATGGTAGTGATTCTCCTGTACTGTCTGTATTCAGTAGGCCATGTCTCAGTGTGTAGTCCTTAACCCAGGTCTCCATGGTAGTGATTCTCCTGTACTGTCTGTATTCAGTAGGCCATGTCTCAGTGTGTAGTCCTTAACCCAGGTCTCTACATGGTAGTGATTCTCCTGTACTGTCTGTATTCAGTAGGCCATGTCTCAGTGTGTAGTCCTTAACCCAGGTCTCTACATGGTAGTGATTCTCCTGTACTGTCTGTATTCAGTAGGCCATGTCTCAGTGTGTAGTCCTTAACCCAGGTCTCCATGGTAGTGATTCTCCTGTACTGTCTGTATTCAGTAGGCCATGTCTCAGTGTGTAGTCCTTAACCCAGGTCTCCATGGTAGTGATTCTCCTGTACTGTCTGTATTCAGTAGGCCATGTCTCAGTGTGTAGTCCTTAACCCAGGTCTCTACATGGTAGTGATTCTCCTGTACTGTCTGTATTCAGTAGGCCATGTCTCAGTGTGTAGTCCTTAACCCAGGTCTCTACATGGTAGTGATTCTCCTGTACTGTCTGTATTCAGTAGGCCATGTCTCAGTGTGTAGTCCTTAACCCAGGTCTCTACATGGTAGTGATTCTCCTGTACTGTCTGTATTCAGTAGGCCATGTCTCAGTGTGTAGTCCTTAACCCAGGTCTCTACATGGTAGTGATTCTCCTGTACTGTCTGTATTCAGTAGGCCATGTCTCAGTGTGTAGTCCTTAACCCAGGTCTCCATGGTAGTGATTCTCCTGTACTGTCTGTATTCAGTAGGCCATGTCTCAGTGTGTAGTCCTTAACCCAGGTCTCCATGGTAGTGATTCTCCTGTACTGTCTGTATTCAGTAGGCCATGTCTCAGTGTGTAGTCCTTAACCCAGGTCTCTACATGGTAGTGATTCTCCTGTACTGTCTGTATTCAGTAGGCCATGTCTCAGTGTGTAGTCCTTAACCCAGGTCTCTACATGGTAGTGATTCTCCTGTACTGTCTGTATTCAGTAGGCCATGTCTCAGTGTGTAGTCCTTAACCCAGGTCTCCATGGTAGTGATTCTCCTGTACTGTCTGTATTCAGTAGGCCATGTCTCAGTGTGTAGTCCTTAACCCAGGTCTCTACATGGTAGTGATTCTCCTGTACTGTCTGTATTCAGTAGGCCATGTCTCAGTGTGTAGTCCTTAACCCAGGTCTCTACATGGTAGTGATTCTCCTGTACTGTCTGTATTCAGTAGGCCATGTCTCAGTGTGTAGTCCTTAACCCAGGTCTCTACATGGTAGTGATTCTCCTGTACTGTCTGTATTCAGTAGGCCATGTCTCAGTGTGTAGTCCTTAACCCAGGTCTACATGGTAGTGATTCTCCTGTACTGTCTGTATTCAGTAGGCCATGTCTCAGTGTGTAGTCCTTAACCCAGGTCTCCATGGTAGTGATTCTCCTGTACTGTCTGTATTCAGTAGGCCATGTCTCAGTGTGTAGTCCTTAACCCAGGTCTCCATGGTAGTGATTCTCCTGTACTGTCTGTATTCAGTAGGCCATGTCTCAGTGTGTAGTCCTTAACCCAGGTCTCTACATGGTAGTGATTCTCCTGTACTGTCTGTATTCAGTAGGCCATGTCTCAGTGTGTAGTCCTTAACCCAGGTCTCTACATGGTAGTGATTCTCCTGTACTGTCTGTATTCAGTAGGCCATGTCTCAGTGTGTAGTCCTTAACCCAGGTCTCTACATGGTAGTGATTCTCCTGTACTGTCTGTATTCAGTAGGCCATGTCTCAGTGTGTAGTCCTTAACCCAGGTCTCTACATGGTAGTGATTCTCCTGTACTGTCTGTATTCAGTAGGCCATGTCTCAGTGTGTAGTCCTTAACCCAGGTCTCTACATGGTAGTGATTCTCCTGTACTGTCTGTATTCAGTAGGCCATGTCTCAGTGTGTAGTCCTTAACCCAGGTCTCCATGGTAGTGATTCTCCTGTACTGTCTGTATTCAGTAGGCCATGTCTCAGTGTGTAGTCCTTAACCCAGGTCTCTACATGGTAGTGATTCTCCTGTACTGTCTGTATTCAGTAGGCCATGTCTCAGTGTGTAGTCCTTAACCCAGGTCTCCATGGTAGTGATTCTCCTGTACTGTCTGTATTCAGTAGGCCATGTCTCAGTGTGTAGTCCTTAACCCAGGTCTCTACATGGTAGTGATTCTCCTGTACTGTCTGTATTCAGTAGGCCATGTCTCAGTGTGTAGTCCTTAACCCAGGTCTCCATGGTAGTGATTCTCCTGTACTGTCTGTATTCAGTAGGCCATGTCTCAGTGTGTAGTCCTTAACCCAGGTCTCCATGGTAGTGATTCTCCTGTACTGTCTGTATTCAGTAGGCCATGTCTCAGTGTGTAGTCCTTAACCCAGGTCTCTACATGGTAGTGATTCTCCTGTACTGTCTGTATTCAGTAGGCCATGTCTCAGTGTGTAGTCCTTAACCCAGGTCTACATGGTAGTGATTCTCCTGTACTGTCTGTATTCAGTAGGCCATGTCTCAGTGTGTAGTCCTTAACCCAGGTCTCTACATGGTAGTGATTCTCCTGTACTGTCTGTATTCAGTAGGCCATGTCTCAGTGTGTAGTCCTTAACCCAGGTCTCTACATGGTAGTGATTCTCCTGTACTGTCTGTATTCAGTAGGCCATGTCTCAGTGTGTAGTCCTTAACCCAGGTCTCTACATGGTAGTGATTCTCCTGTACTGTCTGTATTCAGTAGGCCATGTCTCAGTGTGTAGTCCTTAACCCAGGTCTCTACATGGTAGTGATTCTCCTGTACTGTCTGTATTCAGTAGGCCATGTCTCAGTGTGTAGTCCTTAACCCAGGTCTCTACATGGTAGTGATTCTCCTGTACTGTCTGTATTCAGTAGGCCATGTCTCAGTGTGTAGTCCTTAACCCAGGTCTCTACATGGTAGTGATTCTCCTGTACTGTCTGTATTCAGTAGGCCATGTCTCAGTGTGTAGTCCTTAACCCAGGTCTCTACATGGTAGTGATTCTCCTGTACTGTCTGTATTCAGTAGGCCATGTCTCAGTGTGTAGTCCTTAACCCAGGTCTCTACATGGTAGTGATTCTCCTGTACTGTCTGTATTCAGTAGGCCATGTCTCAGTGTGTAGTCCTTAACCCAGGTCTCCATGGTAGTGATTCTCCTGTACTGTCTGTATTCAGTAGGCCATGTCTCAGTGTGTAGTCCTTAACCCAGGTCTCTACATGGTAGTGATTCTCCTGTACTGTCTGTATTCAGTAGGCCATGTCTCAGTGTGTAGTCCTTAACCCAGGTCTCTACATGGTAGTGATTCTCCTGTACTGTCTGTATTCAGTAGGCCATGTCTCAGTGTGTAGTCCTTAACCCAGGTCTCTACATGGTAGTGATTCTCCTGTACTGTCTGTATTCAGTAGGCCATGTCTCAGTGTGTAGTCCTTAACCCAGGTCTCTACATGGTAGTGATTCTCCTGTACTGTCTGTATTCAGTAGGCCATGTCTCAGTGTGTAGTCCTTAACCCAGGTCTCTACATGGTAGTGATTCTCCTGTACTGTCTGTATTCAGTAGGCCATGTCTCAGTGTGTAGTCCTTAACCCAGGTCTCCATGGTAGTGATTCTCCTGTACTGTCTGTATTCAGTAGGCCATGTCTCAGTGTGTAGTCCTTAACCCAGGTCTACATGGTAGTGATTCTCCTGTACTGTCTGTATTCAGTAGGCCATGTCTCAGTGTGTAGTCCTTAACCCAGGTCTCCATGGTAGTGATTCTCCTGTACTGTCTGTATTCAGTAGGCCATGTCTCAGTGTGTAGTCCTTAACCCAGGTCTCTACATGGTAGTGATTCTCCTGTACTGTCTGTATTCAGTAGGCCATGTCTCAGTGTGTAGTCCTTAACCCAGGTCTCCATGGTAGTGATTCTCCTGTACTGTCTGTATTCAGTAGGCCATGTCTCAGTGTGTAGTCCTTAACCCAGGTCTCCATGGTAGTGATTCTCCTGTACTGTCTGTATTCAGTAGGCCATGTCTCAGTGTGTAGTCCTTAACCCAGGTCTCTACATGGTAGTGATTCTCCTGTACTGTCTGTATTCAGTAGGCCATGTCTCAGTGTGTAGTCCTTAACCCAGGTCTCCATGGTAGTGATTCTCCTGTACTGTCTGTATTCAGTAGGCCATGTCTCAGTGTGTAGTCCTTAACCCAGGTCTCCATGGTAGTGATTCTCCTGTACTGTCTGTATTCAGTAGGCCATGTCTCAGTGTGTAGTCCTTAACCCAGGTCTCTACATGGTAGTGATTCTCCTGTACTGTCTGTATTCAGTAGGCCATGTCTCAGTGTGTAGTCCTTAACCCAGGTCTCTACATGGTAGTGATTCTCCTGTACTGTCTGTATTCAGTAGGCCATGTCTCAGTGTGTAGTCCTTAACCAGGTCTCTACATGGTTTGAGCACGTCTCCATGATCGTGATTCTCCTGAACTGTGTGACTCTGGGGTTGTACCAACCCTGTGAAGACGTCACCTGTCAGGCCGAGTGGTGCCTCATACTACAGGTCTGTACCACGTTGAACCTGTCGCCTCTCAGCCCTCACCTCTCACCTCTCAGCCCTCACCTCTCACCCCTCACCTCTCATCCCTCACCTATAACCTCTTAGCCCTCACCTCTCACCCCTCACCCCTCACCTCTCATCCCTCACCTATAACCTCTCACCCCTCACCTATAACCTGTCAGCCCTCACCTATAACCTCTCAGCCCTCACCATCAACCGCTCACCTCTCACCCTTCACCTCCCACCCCTCACCTCTCACCCCTCACCCCTCACCTCTCACCCCTCACCCCTCACCTCTCACCCCTCACCTCTCACCCCTCACCCCTCACCTCTCACCTCTCACCCCTCACCTCTCACCCCTCACCTCTCATCTCTCACCTCTCACCCCTCACCCCTCACCCCTCACCTCTCACCTCTCACCCCTCACCTCCTACCCCTCACCCCTCACCTCTCACCCCTCACCTGTTCTAGGTGTTTGATGACTGTATCTGTGTCTGTTCCTGTTCTAGGTGTTTGATGACTGTATCTGTGTCTGTTCCTGTTCTAGGTGTTTGATGACTGTATCCTGTTCTAGGTGTTTGATGATTGTATCTGTGTCTGTTCCTGTTCTAGGTGTTTGATGACTGTATCTTTGTCTGTTCTTGTTCTAGGTGTTTGATGACTGTATCTTGTTCTAGGTGTTTGATGACTGTATCTTTGTCTGTTCCTGTTCTAGGTGTTTGATGACTGTATCTGTGTCTGTTCTTGTTCTAGGTGTTTGATGACTGTATCTTTGTCTGATCTTGTTCTAGGTGTTTGATGACTGTATCTGTGTCTGTTCCTGTTCTAGGTGTTTGATGACTGTATCTTTGTCTGTTCCTGTTCTAGGTGTTTAATGATTGTATCTTTGTCTGTTCTAGGTGTTTGATGACTGTATCTTTGTCTGTTCTAGGTGTTTGATGACTGTGTCTGTTCCTGTTCTAGGTGTTTGATGACTGTATCTTGTTCTAGGTGTTTGATGATTGTGTCTGTTCCTGTTCTAGGTGTTTGATGACTGTATCTTTGCGTTCTTCGCGGTGGAGATGGTCATTAAGATGGTGGCTCTGGGGATCTTCGGTTCTAAGTGTTACCTTGGCGACACCTGGAACCGACTGGACTTCTTCATCGTCATGGCAGGGTAAGTGTTCTATTCCCACAATGCTTGGGGGTTAGGGTTAGGGGGGTTAGGGACAAGAGAACATCAAAATATAATTTTTAGAACCTTCTCTAGATTCTATTTTGATGCGAGAGACATCCACAGAGACGTTCCTTAAGAACCTTCTCTAGGTTCTATTTTAATGCGAGAGACATCCACAGAGACGTTCCTTTAAGAACCTTCTCTAGGTTCTATTTTAATGCAAGAGACATCCACAGAGACGTTCCTTTAAGAACCTTCTCTAGGTTATATTTTAATGCAAGAGACATCCACAGAGACGTTCCTTAAGAACCTTAACCTCTCTGGGGTAGGTGGGACGCTTGCCAGGGAAAATACAGAGCGCCATATTCTAATAACATGATATAAAAATCTAACTGTCATTAAATGACACATGTAAGATACCAAATTAAAGCTACACTCGTTGTGAATCCAGCCAACATGTGTCACGGTTTTCTAAAGTTGAACCCAGAAGCAGACCAGGACAAGGAGAGTAAGACGAAGGTGAGTATTTATTTACAAGTTTGAATGTAGTGATAGAAAAATCCAAGTGACGGAGCGGGCAGCGGAGGTGAGTTGATGGGATTGAATAGGCAGATCCAATGAAGTAACTGAAGTCACCGACGACCAGGTAGGGATGAGATGAGTGTTCCGGGTGAATGACTGTAGACAGAAAAAACGGAGGTGAGTTCAAGGCAAGCAAAACGTACAAAACAACAAAACAAACTCTATCAAACTGGAGGCTGATACACTGGCACAACATACTGTTCATGGCTAACGATCCGGCAGGGAATGGATGTCAGGTCAGTGCTTATGAAGTGGAGGGGTGATGATCAGGACCAGGTGTGCAGATAGCGGATTGGAAACAGGTGCGGTAATCAGAGATCTCCCAACCAGCTACGTCGCCCGGCAACCAGACAGGGTGCGTTCCAGGACACCGGAAAAAACACTCCAGGACAGAACACAGGCAAAAACAGACTCAGGAAGCGGGATTCGTGACAGTACCCCCCCTCCGACGAACGCCACCGGGCGTACTACCCGGAGCGCCAGGGTGGAGGCGGTAGAAGTAACGAAGCAGGTCAGCATCAAGGATCTGACGCCGAGGAATCCAACTCCTCTCCTCTGGACCATATCCTTCCCAATCCACGAGATACTGGAACCCTCTACCCCGCCGTCTGGAGTCCATGATGCGGCGCACCGTGTAGACAGGACCACCTCCGATCATCCGAGGAGGAGGAGGACGAGGAGGAGGGGGCAACAGAGGACTGAGGAGAACCGGCTTGAGGCAGGAGACATGAAAGGTGGGGTGTACTCTAAGCGTTGCAGGCAACTTGAGTCGAACCACAACAGGATTAATGATTCTCTCCACCACAAACGGACCAATGAACTTCTGTGACAGTTTCCTCGACTCAGTCCGTAGAGGAAGATCCCGTGTAGCCAACCAAACCTTATCTCCGACGGTATAAGCGGGGGCAGGAATACGGCGACGATTCGCCTGGATCTGATACCGGTCAGAAACTCTAAGGAGGGCCTTCCTGGCCCGATGCCAGGTCCGGTGGCAACGACGAATGTGGGCCTGGACAGAGGGAACCGAGAGATCCCTCTCCTGAGAAGGAAACAAGGGAGGTTGTTAACCATACAGGCACTGGAAGGGAGACATCCCAGTGGCAGATGAAGGGAGAGTATTATGGGCATACTCGACCCAGGGTAACTGAGAGGAACAAGAGGTGGGATCAGAGGAGACAAGACAGCGCAGCGTGGACTCCATCTTCTGGTTGGCTCTCTCCGCCTGACCATTAGATTGGGGGTGAAAACCCGATGTGAGACTGACTGTAGCTCCAATGGCCAAACAGAAGGATCTCCAGACAGCAGAGGTAAACTGAGGACCACGGTCAGAAACAATGTCACTGGGCAATCCGTGGACCCTGAAAACCTCCCTAACAAGGATCTCGGACGTCTCAGTGGCAGATGGAAGCTTGGAGATGGGGACAAAGTGAGCGAACTTGCTGAATCTGTCCACAATGGTCAGAATGACCGTGTTCCCACCAGAAGAGGGCAACCCCGTGACAAAGTCCAGGGCCAGATGCGACCAAGGTCGCCGGGGAATAGGTAGGGGGTGAAGAAGCCCAGAGCTGGGCCGATTGGTACTCTTATTCTGCGCACAAACAGGACAAGCGGCAACAAACCTCCGGGTATCTTCTCCCATGGCAGGCCACCAAAAACGTCTGCGCAGTGGCGCCATAGTCCGGGCAACGCCAGGGTGACAAGCTATCTTGCTGGCGTGGGACCACTGAAGGACATCAGAACGGACCGACTCAGGCACGAACAACCGACCGGGTGGACCGTTACCGGGGCCGGGCTGCGTCCGAAGGGCCGCCATCACATCCTCCTCAATCCTCCATGTAACGGCTCCCACGACAATGTTCTGGGGAAGAATCGTCTCAGTCTTGGCCCCACTCTCCTCCGTCTTGGAGAACATCCGGGACAAGGCGTCCGCCTTGCCGTTCTTCGACCCAGGTCGGAACGTCAGGGAAAAATTGAAACGTCCAAAAAACAAAGCCCACCTGGCTTGACGGGAGTTGAGACGTTTAGCCGATTGCACGTAAGCCAGATTCTTGTGGTCAGTCCAGA
Source organism: Salvelinus namaycush (assembly GCF_016432855.1). Lineage (NCBI taxonomy): Eukaryota > Metazoa > Chordata > Actinopteri > Salmoniformes > Salmonidae > Salvelinus > Salvelinus namaycush. The sequence continues at coordinate 11,105 of NW_024060292.1, forward strand.
CCACAAACGGTTGCTCCGCTCCCTCCAACCAGTGACGCCACTCCTCCAAGGCAAGCTTCACAGCGAGAAGCTCCCGGTTACCCACATCGTAGTTTCTCTCAGCTGGTGAAAGACGACAAGAGTAGAAGGCGCAAGGATGGAGTTTACCGTCAGTGGAGCTACGCTGGGACAGGATGGCGCCCACCCCCACATCAGACGCGTCCACCTCAACAACAAACTGACGGGAAGTGTCAGGTTGAGAGAGAATCGGGGCGTTGGTGAATCGGCTCTTCAAGTTCAGAAATGCTCGGTCTGCCTCAGGAGTCCAACAGAAAGTTCTGGTGCAAGACGTCAGAGCAGTTAAAGGGGCGGCCACCCGGCTGTAATCATGGATAAACCTCCGATAGAAGTTCGCAAACCCCAGGAATCTCTGGAGCTGCAATCTCGTACCGGGCTGGGCCCAATCCCGAACCGCCCGAACCTTCTCTTGGTCCATCTTGATCTCTCCCCTGGAGATGATGTACCCGAGGAAGGACGTAGTGTGGGCGTGAAAATCACACTTTTCAGCCTTCACGAACAGGCGGTTCTCCAATAACCGCTGCAGGACCTGCTTAACATGCTGGATGTGGCTGGAAAGCTCCTTGGAGAAAATAAGGATGTCATCCAGGTAAACGAACACAAACAGACCGATCATATCCCTCAGCACGTCATTCACCAAACCTTGGAACACTGCTGGAGCGTTGGAAAGTCCAAACGGCATCACCTGGTACTCGAAATGTCCCATAGGTGTATTGAACCCAGTCAACCACTCGTCCCCCTCTTTGATCCGAACCAGATGATACGCATTGCGTAGATCAAGCTTCGTAAACACAGTAGCACCCTGTAAAGAGTCGAAAGCGGAGCTCATCAAGGGCAGGGGGTACTTGTTCTTGACCGTAATATCATTCAACCCCCGATAATCAATACACGGTCGAAGAGAGCCATCCTTCTTACTCACAAAAAAAAATCCAGCTCCCAGGGGTGATGACGAGGGACGAATGAGACCTGCAGCAAGAGACTCCTTTATGTAGGTCTCCAGGGCTTCCCGCTCAGGTCGAGAGATACTGTATAACCGTCCCTTGGGAAAGGCAGCTCCAGGGAACAGATTAATCGCACAATCATAAGGTCGGTGGGGAGGAAGTGACTGAGCCTTCTGCTTACTGAACACCTCACCCAACTCGTGATATGTTTCAGGAACCAGGGACAAATCAGGAGGAGCAGACTCACTGACCCGACTGGGGACAGCCGGAGAACAGGCAGTCCTGAGGCAGTTAGCATGGCACTCAATGCTCCAACTAGTTACCTTTCCAGTCACCCAATCGAACGAGGGATTGTGTTCTCTTAGCCAGGGGTATCCAAGAACCAGAGGAACATTGGGGGAAGGCAAAATGAAAAAAGAAATAACCTCTGAATGATTCCCCGACAACAACATCTTAACCGGTTCAGTCCTCATAGTGATCCGTGCCAGACTACTGCCGTTCAGAGTGGTTGCTTCAATGGCTTCCGGTAATTGCTCCTTGGAAAGCCCCAGCTGTTCCACTAAGTCGGCATCAATGAAGCTGTCATCGGCACCTGAATCGATGAAAGCGTTAATCGCTAAACTCTGATTCTTATTTATGAGGGTAGCAGGAAAATGAGGTCTGACAGGGCTCTTGAGAGGTTGAAACTGGCTCGCTAACAAACCTCCCAAACTTAACGAGCCGAGCAGTTTAACGGGCGCTGAGGACAAACGGAGATGTAATGTTCCGAGCTACCACAGTAGAGGCAGCTGTTGGTCTCATGTCTACGTTGGCGCTCGTCCTTAGTTAACCCGTGCCGCCCCACTTGCATAGGTTCAGGATCTGGCGGCAGGACTCCTGACCCGAATGGTAACCGAGTAGCTGATTGATTGGACGGGACCCACTGCTTCTCCCTCCTTCTCTCTCGAACTCTGTTATCCACCCTAATAGCTAATGCGACCAAACTGTCCAGGTCACAAGGCTCCGGATAGGAGATCAACTCATCCTTGAGTTGCTCCGACAACCCCTGGTAAAAAGCCGCTTGTAGTGCCTCCTCATTCCACCCACTCTCCACAGCCAATGTCCGGAACTCAATCACAAAGTCTGCCACGTAACGAGCTCCTTGGCGAAGAGAGAACAAACGCTTAGCTGCGTCCTTACCTCGGACTGGATGGTCAAAAAGCTTTCTCATCTCTGCCGTGAACTCCTGGTATGACGCCATGCAGGTGTCCTGTTGTTCCCAAACAGCTGAAGCCCATTCCAGAGCTCTACCACGCAGCAGTTCAATCACAAAAGCTATCCTAGCCTTGTCTGTGGCGTAAGAGTGGGGCTGCAGATCAAACACTAAACCACACTGCATAAGAAATGAACGGCATCTTCCCAAATCCCCTTCGTACTTATCAGGCGTCGGTACATTGGGCTCACGGAAGGAAACCGCTCCAGAAGCGGCAGGTGAGAGGGGTGAAACAGGTGGTGGAGGATCCGTCGGCAAACTGAGCTGATCCTGGATACTCGTCAAGCTAGCAGAGAAGTTCCGGACTGAATTCGCTATCTCCTGTAGCGCCGTGCTGTGTTGTCCCAATATATTACCCTGATGGGTAATGGCATGGCGAACGGATTCCAGGTCCGCTGGGTTCATTCCTGGCCGGATCGTTCTGTCACGGTTTTCTAAAGTTGAACCCAGAAGCAGACCAGGACAAGGAGAGTAAGACGAAGGTGAGTATTTATTTACAAGTTTGAATGTAGTGATAGAAAAATCCAAGTGACGGAGCGGGCAGCGGAGGTGAGTTGATGGGATTGAATAGGCAGATCCAATGAAGTAACTGAAGTCACCGACGACCAGGTAGGGATGAGATGAGTGTTCCGGGTGAATGACTGTAGACAGAAAAAACGGAGGTGAGTTCAAGGCAAGCAAAACGTACAAAACAACAAAACAAACTCTATCAAACTGGAGGCTGATACACTGGCACAACATACTGTTCATGGCTAACGATCCGGCAGGGAATGGATGTCAGGTCAGTGCTTATGAAGTGGAGGGGTGATGATCAGGACCAGGTGTGCAGATAGCGGATTGGAAACAGGTGCGGTAATCAGAGATCTCCCAACCAGCTACGTCGCCCGGCAACCAGACAGGGTGCGTTCCAGGACACCGGAAAAAACACTCCAGGACAGAACACAGGCAAAAACAGACTCAGGAAGCGGGATTCGTGACAACATGTCAGATTTCAAAAAGGATTTTCGTCGAAAGCATACGATGCTATTATCTGATGATAGCACAACAGTAAACAAAGAGAGTAGCATATTTCAACACTGCAGGCGCGACACAAAACGCAGAAATAAAAATATAATTCATGCCTTACTGTCACGCCCTGACCTTAGTCATCTTTGTTTTCTTTATTATTTTGGTTAGGTCAGGGTGTTACATGGGGGATTTATGTGTTTGTCTTGTCTAGGGGTTTTGTATGTTTATGGGGTGTTTTCTAGTCTAGGTGTTTGTATGTCTATGGTTGCCTAGATTGGTTCTCAATTAGAGGCAGCTGTTTATCATCATCCAGAAAAACACAGCTTCCAACTTGCTGTGTTTTTCTCTAGGTTCACTACAAAATATATCAAAAGTTACATGTAAACTTTACCAAAACATTTCAAACTACTTTTTTAATAAAACGTTAGGTATTTTTAAACGTTAATAATCGATCAAATTGAAGACGGGATGATCTGTGTTCAATACAAAAAGAAAACAAACTGACGCAACTTTTTTCGTAACGTGCCTCTCTCAAACAATTTACTTCAATTGACCCTCATTTACGATTGCCGTACTTCTTCATTACACAAAGCAATAACCTCAACCAATTTCCAAATATTGGTGACATCCAGTGGAAGCGGTAGGAACTGCAAACAAGTCCCTTAGAAATCTGGTTTTCCAATGAAATCTCATTGAAAAGACAGTGACCTAAAAAAAAAAAAATCTGAATGGTTTGTTCTCGGGGTTTCGCCTGCTAATTAAGTTCTGTTATAGTCACAGACATGATTCAAACAGTTTTAGAAACTTCAGAGTGTTTTCTATCCAAATCTACTAATAATATGCATATCTTATATTCTGGGGATGAGTAGAAGGAAGTTGAAATTGGGCACGCTATTTATAAAAAAGTGAAAATGCTGCCCCCTATCCTAGAGAAGTTAAGAACCTTCTCTAGGTTCTATTTTAATGCGAGAGACATCCACAGAGACGTTCCTTAAGAACCTTCTCTAGGTTCTATTTTGATGCGAGAGACATCCACAGAGACATTCCTTTAAGAACCTTCTCAAGGTTCTGTTTTTGATGCGAGAGACATCCACAGAGACGTTCCTTTAAGAACCTTCTCTAGGTTCTATTTTGATGCGAGAGACATTCACAGAGACGTTCCTTAAGAACCTTCGCTAGGTTCTATTTTGATGCGAGAGACATCCACAGAGACGTTCCTTTAAGAACCTTCTCTAGATTCTATTTTAATGCGAGAGACATCCACAGAGACGTTCCTTTAAGAACCTTCTCTAGGTTCTATTTTAATGCGAGAGACATCCACAGAGACGTTCCTTAAGAACCTTCTCTAGGTTCTATTTTAATGCGAGAGACATCCACAGAGACGTTCCTTTAAGAACCTTCTCTAGGTTCTATTTTGATGCGAGAGACATCCACAGAGACGTTCCTTAAGAACCTTCTCTAGGTTCTATTTTGATGCGAGAGACATCCACAGAGACGTTCCTTTAAGAACCTTCTCTAGGTTCTATTTTAATGCGAGAGACATCCTCAGAGACGTTCCTTAAGAACCTTCTCTAGGTTCTATTTTGATGCGAGAGACATCCACAGAGACGTTCCTTAAGAACCTTCTCTAGGTTCTATTTTGATGCGAGAGACATCCACAGAGACGTTCCTTTAAGAACCTTCTCTAGGTTCTATTTTAATGCGAGAGACATCCACAGAGACGTTCCTTAAGAACCTTCTCTAGGTTCTATTTTAATACGAGAGACATCCACAGAGACGTTCCTTTAAGAACCTTCTCTAGGTTCTATTTTGATGCGAGAGACATCCACAGAGACGTTCCTTTAAGAACCTTCTCTAGGTTCTATTTTGATGCGAGAGACATCCACAGAGACGTTCCTTTAAGAACCTTCTCTAGGTTCTATTTTTGATGCGAGAGACATCCACAGAGACGTTCCTTTAAGAACCTTCTCTAGGTTCTATTTTAATGCGAGAGACATCCACAGAGACGTTCCTTTAAGAACCTTCTCTAGGTTCTATTTTGATGCGAGAGACATCCACAGAGACGTTCCTTAAGAACCTTCTCTAGGTTCTATTTTGATGCGAGAGACATCCACAGAGACGTTCCTTTAAGAACCTTCTCTAGGTTCTATTTTAATGCGAGAGACATCCTCAGAGACGTTCCTTAAGAACCTTCTCTAGGTTCTATTTTGATGTGAGAGACATCCACAGAGACGTTCCTTAAGAACCTTCTCTAGGTTCTATTTTGATGCGAGAGACATCCACAGAGACGTTCCTTTAAGAACCTTCTCTAGGTTCTATTTTGATGCGAGAGACATCCACAGAGATGTTCCTTTAAGAACCTTCTCTAGGTTCTATTTTGATGCGAGAGACATCCACAGAGACGTTCCTTAAGAACCTTCTCTAGGTTCTATTTTAATGCGAGAGACATCCACAGAGACGTTCCTTTAAGAACCTTCTCTAGGTTCTATTTTGATGCGAGAGACATCCACAGAGACGTTCCTTTAAGAACCTTCTCTAGGTTCTATTTTGATGCGAGAGACATCCACAGAGACGTTCCTTTAAGAACCTTCTCTAGGTTCTATTTTGATGCGAGAGACATCCACAGAGACGTTCCTTTAAGAACCTTCTCTAGGTTCTATTTTGATGCGAGAGACATCCACAGAGACGTTCCTTTAAGAACCTTCTCTAGGTTCTATTTTGATGCGAGAGACATCCACAGAGACGTTCCTTAAGAACCTTCTCTAGGTTCTATTTTGATGCGAGAGACATCCACAGAGACGTTCCTTTAAGAACCTTCTCTAGATTCTATTTTGATGCGAGAGACATCCACAGAGACGTTCCTTTAAGAACCTTCTCTAGATTCTATTTTGATGCGAGAGACATCCACAGAGACGTTCCTTTAGAACCTTCTCTATGTTCTATTTTGATGCGAGAGACATCCACAGAGACGTTCCTTAAGAACCTTCTCTAGGTTCTATTTTAATGCGAGAGACATCCTCAGAGACGTTCCTTAAGAACCTTCTCTAGGTTCTATTTTGATGCGAGAGACATCCACAGAGACGTTCCTTTAAGAACCTTCTCTAGGTTCTATTTTAATGCGAGAGACATCCACAGAGA
>NW_024060292.1:20000-25912 GCF_016432855.1 Salvelinus namaycush
TAACGTACCAGTTAAAGACATGTCTTTACCCTTTTTAATATGTAACGTACCAGTTAAAGACATGTATTTACCCTTTTTAATATGTAACGTACCAGTTAAAGACATGTCTTTACCCTTTTTAATATGTGACGTACCAGTTAGATATATTTACCCTTTTTAACATGTGATGTACCAGTTAGATATATTTACCCTTTTTAATATGTAACGTACCAGTTAAAGACATGTCTTTACCCTTTTTAATATGTAACGTACCAGTTAGATATATTTACCCTTTTAATATGTGACGTACCAGTTAGATATATTTACCCTTTTTAATATGTAACGTACCAGTTAAAGACATGTCTTTACCCTTTTTAATATGTAACGTACCAGTTAAAGACATGTCTTTACCCTTTTTAATATGTAACGTACCAGTTAGATATATTTACCCTTTTTAATATGTAACGTACCAGTTAAAGACATGTCTTTACCCTTTTTAACATATGTGACTATATGTGTGACGTCAGTTAAATATATGTGACGTATGTGACGTGTGTGACGTCAGTTAAATATATGTGACGTATGTGACATATGTGACGTATGTGACGTATGTGACGTATGTGACGTATGTGACGCATGTGACGCATGTGGCGCATGTGACGTATGTGGCGCATGTGACGTATGTGACGTGTGTGACGTGTGTGACGTATGTGACGTATGTGACGTGTGTGACGTGTGTGACGTATGTGACGTATGTGACGTATGTGACGAATGTGACGCATGTGACGTCAGTTAAATTTCAAGCTGTTTCTGTGCCTGAACTTGAAAGGTGTAAATTGCTATTTTTATAATAGGCTAATCTTTTACCGCTACGTCGTACCGCCGCTATTTCTGTCCCCGGTACCTTACCTGGCATACGTTCACCCCTGTGTGACCTCTGTGTGAACCTAGGTCGGGCGGTCCAAGGTGAGTATCTGTTTTAACGTGTGTGTGACCTCTGTGTGAACCTAGGTCGGGCGGTCCAAGGTATCTGTTTTAACGTGTGTGTGACCTCTGTGTGAACCTAGGTCGGGCGGTCCAAGGTATCTGTTTTAACGTGTGACCTCTCTCTCTCTCTCCTCTGTCCTGTAGGATGATGGAGTACTCTCTAGATGGACACAACGCTAGTCTGTCCGCTATCAGGACCGTACGCGTGCTGCGGCCGCTCCGGGCAATCAACAGAGTGCCTAGTGAGTACACGATACACTGTTCTTGGTTTTTACAGCCTAAAAAAAATCCTGTGGTTCTCGACCCCCCTTGAGTAAGGCAGTTAACCCACTGTTCCCTCTGGGCGTCGTGGATGTTGAGTAAGGCAGTTAACCCACTGTTCCCTCTGGGCGTCGTGGATGTTGAGTAAGGCAGTTAACCCACTGTTCCCTCTGGGCGTCGTGGATGTTGAGTAAGGCAGTTAACCCCCTGTTCCCTCTGGGCGTCGTGGATGTTGAGTAAGGCAGTTAACCCACTGTTCCCTCTGGGCGTCGTGGATGTTGAGTAAGGCAGTTAACCCACTGTTCCCTCTGGGCGTCGTGGATGTTGAGTAAGGCAGTTAACCCACTGTTCCCTCTGGGCGTCGTGGATGTTGAGTAAGGCAGCCCCCCTGTTCCCTCCGGGCGTTGGGGATGTGGAGTAAGGCAGTTAACCCACTGTTCCCTCTGGGCGTCGTGGATGTTGAGTAAGGCAGTTAACCCACTGTTCCCTCTGGGCGTCGTGGATGTTGAGTAAGGTAGTTAACCCACTGTTCCCTCTGGGCGTCGTGGATGTTGAGTAAGGCAGTTAACCCACTGTTCCCTCTGGGCGTCGTGGATGTTGAGTAAGGCAGTTAACCCACTGTTCCCTCTGGGCGTCGTGGATGTTGAGTAAGGCAGTTAACCCACTGTTCCCTCTGGGCGTCGTGGATGTTGAGTAAGGCAGTTAACCCACTGTTCCCTCTGGGCGTCGTGGATGTTGATTAAGGCAGTTAACCCACTGTTCCCTCTGGGCGTCGTGGATGTTGAGTAAGGCAGTTAACCCACTGTTCCCTCTGGGCGTCGTGGATGTTGAGTCAAGGCAGTTAACCCACTGTTCCCTCTGGGCGTCGTGGATGTTGAGTAAGGCAGTTAACCCACTGTTCCCTCTGGGCGTCGTGGATGTTGAGTAAGGCAGTTAACCCACTGTTCCCTCTGGGCGTCGTGGATGTTGAGTAAGGCAGTTAACCCACTGTTCCCTCTGGGCGTCGTGGATGTTGAGTAAGGCAGTTAACCCACTGTTCCCTCTGGGCGTCGTGGATGTTGAGTAAGGCAGTTAACCCACTGTTCCCTCTGGGCGTCGTGGATGTTGAGTAAGGCAGTTAACCCACTGTTCCCTCTGGGCGTCGTGGATGTTGAGTAAGGCAGTTAACCCACTGTTCCCTCTGGGCGTCGTGGATGTTGAGTAAGGCAGTTAACCCACTGTTCCCTCTGGGCGTCGTGGATGTTGAGTAAGGCAGTTAACCCACTGTTCCCTCTGGGCGTCGTGGATGTTGAGTAAGGCAGTTAACCCACTGTTCCCTCTGGGCGTCGTGGATGTTGAGTAAGGCAGTTAACCCACTGTTCCCTCTGGGCGTCGTGGATGTTGAGTAAGGCAGTTAACCCACTGTTCCCTCTGGGCGTCGTGGATGTTGAGTAAGGCAGTTAACCCACTGTTCCCTCTGGGCGTCGTGGATGTTGAGTAAGGCAGTTAACCCACTGTTCCCTCTGGGCGTCGTGGATGTTGAGTAAGGCAGTTAACCCACTGTTCCCTCTGGGCGTCGTGGATGTTGAGTAAGGCAGTTAACCCCTGTTCCCTCTGGGCGTCGTGGATGTTGAGTAAGGCAGTTAACCCACTGTTCCCTCTGGGCGTCGTGGATGTTGAGTAAGGCAGTTAACCCACTGTTCCCTCTGGGCGTCGTGGATGTTGAGTAAGGCAGTTAACCCACTGTTCCCTCTGGGCGTCGTGGATGTTGATTAAGGCAGTTAACCCACTGTTCCCTCTGGGCGTCGTGGATGTTGAGTCAAGGCAGTTAACCCACTGTTCCCTCTGGGCGTCGTGGATGTTGATTAAGGCAGTTAACCCACTGTTCCCTCTGGGCGTCGTGGATGTTGAGTAAGGCAGTTAACCCACTGTTCCCTCTGGGCGTCGTGGATGTTGAGTAAGGCAGTTAACCCACTGTTCCCTCTGGGCGTCGTGGATGTTGAGTAAGGCAGTTAACCCACTGTTCCCTCTGGGCGTCGTGGATGTTGAGTAAGGCAGTTAATCCACTGTTCCCTCTGGGCGTCGTGGATGTTGAGTAAGGCAGTTAATCCACTGTTCCCTCTGGGCGTCGTGGATGTTGAGTAAGGCAGTTAACCCACTGTTCCCTCTGGGCGTCGTGGATGTTGAGTAAGGCAGTTAACCCCCTGTTCCCTCTGGGCGTCGTGGATGTTGAGTAAGGCAGTTAATCCACTGTTCCCTCTGGGCGTTGTGGATGTTGAGTAAGGTAGTTAACCCACTGTTCCCTCTGGGCGGCGTGGATGTTGAGTAAGGCAGTTAACCCACTGTTCCCTCTGGGCGTCGTGGATGTTGAGTAAGGCAGTTAATCCACTGTTCCCTCTGGGCGTCGTGGATGTTGAGTAAGGCAGTTAACCCACTGTTCCCTCTGGGCGTCGTGGATGTTGAGTAAGGCAGTTAATCCACTGTTCCCTCTGGGCGTCGTGGATGTTGAGTCAAGGCAGTTAACCCACTGTTCCCTCTGGGCGTCGTGGATGTTGAGTAAGGCAGTTAACCCACTGTTCCCTCTGGGCGTCGTGGATGTTGAGTAAGGCAGTTAACCCACTGTTCCCTCTGGGCGTCGTGGATGTTGAGTAAGGCAGTTAACCCACTGTTCCCTCTGGGCGTCGTGGATGTTGAGTAAGGCAGTTAACCCACTGTTCCCTCTGGGCGTCGTGGATGTTGAGTAAGGCAGTTAACCCACTGTTCCCTCTGGGCGTCGTGGATGTTGAGTAAGGCAGTTAACCCACTGTTCCCTCTGGGCGTCGTGGATGTTGAGTAAGGCAGTTAACCCACTGTTCCCTCTGGGCGTCGTGGATGTTGAGTAAGGCAGTTAACCCACTGTTCCCTCTGGGCGTCGTGGATGTTGAGTAAGGCAGTTAACCCACTGTTCCCTCTGGGCGTCGTGGATGTTGAGTAAGGCAGTTAACCCACTGTTCCCTCTGGGCGTCGTGGATGTTGAGTAAGGCAGTTAACCCACTGTTCCCTCTGGGCGTCGTGGATGTTGAGTAAGGCAGTTAACCCACTGTTCCCTCTGGGCGTCGTGGATGTTGAGTAAGGCAGTTAATCCACTGTTCCCTCTGGGCGTCGTGGATGTTGAGTAAGGCAGTTAACCCACTGTTCCCTCTGGGCGTCGTGGATGTTGAGTAAGGCAGTACCCCCTGTTCCCTCCGGGCGTCGTGGGATGTTGAGTAAGGCAGTTAACCCACTGTTCCCTCTGGGCGTCGTGGATGTTGAGTAAGGCAGTTAACCCACTGTTCCCTCTGGGCGTCGTGGATGTGAGTAAGGCAGTTAACCCACTGTTCCCTCTGGGCGTCGTGGATGTTGAGTAAGGCAGTTAACCCACTGTTCCCTCTGGGCGTCGTGGATGTTGAGTCAAGGCAGTTAACCCACTGTTCCCTCTGGGCGTCGTGGATGTTGAGTAAGGCAGTTAACCCACTGTTCCCTCTGGGCGTCGTGGATGTTGAGTAAGGCAGTTAACCCACTGTTCCCTCCTGGGCGTCGTGGATGTTGAGTAAGGCAGTTAACCCACTGTTCCCTCTGGGCGTCGTGGATGTTGAGTAAGGCAGTTAACCCACTGTTCCCTCTGGGCGTCGTGGATGTTGAGTAAGGCAGTTAACCCACTGTTCCCTCCGGGCGTCGTGGATGTTGAGTAAGGCAGTTAACCCACTGTTCCCTCTGGGCGTCGTGGATGTTGAGTAAGGCAGTTAACCCACTGTTCCCTCTGGGCGTCGTGGATGTTGAGTAAGGCAGTTACCCACTGTTCCTCTGGGCGTCTGGGATGTTGAGTAAGGCAGTTAACCCACTGTTCCCTCTGGGCGTCGTGGATGTTGAGTAAGGCAGTTAACCCACTGTTCCCTCTGGGCGTCGTGGATGTTGAGTAAGGCAGTTAACCCACTGTTCCCTCTGGGCGTCGTGGATGTTGAGTAAGGCAGTTAACCCACTGTTCCCTCTGGGCGTCGTGGATGTTGAGTAAGGCAGTTAACCCCCTGTTCCCTCTGGCGTCGTGGATGTTGAGTAAGGCAGTTAACCCACTGTTCCCTCTGGGCGTCGTGGATGTTGAGTAAGGCAGTTAACCCACTGTTCCCTCTGGGCGTCGTGGATGTTGAGTAAGGCAGTTAACCCACTGTTCCCTCTGGCGTCGTGGATGTTGAGTAAGGCAGTTAACCACTGTTCCCTCTGGGCGTCGTGGATGTGAGTAAGGCAGTTAACCCACTGTTCCCTCTGGGCGTCGTGGATGTTGAGTAAGGCAGTTAACCCACTGTTCCCTCTGGGCGTCGTGGATGTTGAGTAAGGCAGTTAACCCACTGTTCCCTCGGGCGTCGTGGATGTTGAGTAAGGCAGTTAACCCACTGTTCCCTCTGGGCGTCGGGGATGTTGAGTAAGGCAGTTAACCCACTGTTCCCTCTGGGCGTCGTGGATGTTGAGTAAGGCAGTTAACCCACTGTTCCCTCTGGGCGTCGTGGATGTTGAGTAAGGCAGTTAACCCACTGTTCCCTCTGGGCGTCGTGGATGTTGAGTAAGGCAGTTAACCCACTGTTCCCTCTGGGCGTCGTGGATGTTGAGTAAGGCAGTTAACCCCCTGTTCCCTCTGGGCGTTCGTGGATGTTGAGTAAGGCAGTTAACCACTGTTCCCTCTGGGGTCGTGGATG
>NW_024060293.1:0-2500 GCF_016432855.1 Salvelinus namaycush
CGTCAGATCAGAGGCAGTAGGGATGACCAGGGATGTTCTCTGTTTAGTGAGTCCTCCAGATCAGAGGCAGTAGGGATGACCAGGGATGTTCTCTGTTTAGTGAGTCCGCCAGCCCAGAGGCAGTAGGGATGACCAGGGATGTTCTCTGTTTAGTGAGTCCTCCAGATCAGAGGCAGTAGGGATGACCAGGGATGTTCTCTGTTTAGTGAGTCCGTCAGATCAGAGGCAGTAGGGATGACCAGGGATGTTCTCTGTTTAGTGAGTCCTCCAGATCAGAGGCAGTAGGGATGACCAGGGATGTTCTCTGTTTAGTGAGTCCTCCAGATCAGAGGCAGTAGAGATGACCAGGGATGTTCTCTGTTTAGTGAGTCCTCCAGATCAGAGGCAGTAGGGATGACCAGGGATGTTCTCTGTTTAGTGAGTCCTCCAGATCAGAGGCAGTAGGGATGACCAGGGATGTTCTCTGTTTAGTGAGTCCTCCAGATCAGAGGCAGTAGGGATGACCAGGGATGTTCTCTGTTTAGTGAGTCCGTCAGATCAGAGGCAGTAGAGATGACCAGGGATGTTCTCTTGATAAGTGTGTGAATTGGACCATTTTCCTGTCTAGCTAAGCATTTAAAATGTAAGTACTTTTGGGTGCCAGGGAAAATGTACGGAGTAAAAAGTACATCATTTTCTTTAGGAATGTAGTGAAGTAAAAGTCAAAGTAGTTCGAAAAGAGTATTAGTAAAGTACAGATACCCCCAAAAACTACTTAAGTAGTACTTTCAAGTATTTTTAATTAAGTACTTTACACCACTGTTTAAAGCTCCCACTTTGGGCTGGATGTGTCAATGTGTAGTTCATACATGCATGATGCACACAGCAGAGAGACAGAGACAGAGAGAGAGACAGAGACAGAGAGAGAGAGAGAGAGAGAGAGACAGAGACAGAGAGAGAGACAGAGACAGACAGACAGAGAGAGAGAGAGAGAGAAACAGAGAGAGAGAGACAGAGAGAGAGAGAGAGAGAGAGAGAGAGAGAGAGAGACACACAGAGAGAGACAGAGAGAGACAGAGAGAGAAAGAGAGAGTTAGAGAGAGAGAGAGTTAAAGAGAGAGAGAGAGAGTTAGAGAGAGAGAGACAGAGAGAGAGAGTTAGAGAGACAGAGAGAGAGAGAGAGAGAGAGAGAGAGAGAGAGAGAGAGAGAGAGAGAGAGAATGGGGTTTCCATTGTGTGGCACTGTCTTCCATTTCTGCATTGGAATGTACAAATGTGTATGTGTGTGTGTGTGTGTGTGTGTGTGTGTGTGTGTGTGTGTGTGTGTGTGTGTGTGTGTGTGTGTGTGTGTGTGTGTGTGTGTGTGTGTGTGTGTGTGTGTGCGTGCGTGCGTGTCTGCACAGCTTATATTGGTCTCCCGGTTCTCCCTCCATGCCTGACTGCAGGTACACCCCCTAACTCTACCATGGGAAAGGTAGGAGACTGCTTGTAATAGCTTGATTTATCAAACCTTGTAATTGCTTTTATGAGTCTCGTATAAGGTGCATAAGGGGCGCATTGTACGGAAAATCTGCTTTGTCGTTTTTGTCTGTGTTCAAAATGGCATTCTATTCCTTACATAGTGCACTACTTTTAATCAAATCCCTATGATTCCTTGCCAAAAGTAGTGCACTAAATAAGTAATACAGTGCCATTTGGGACACAAGCACATAAGTGTCGGGGAAAAGTCACTTCTCGTTTTCCACGTATTATATTTCTAATGGTTGCAGGAGGAGGAGGAGGAGGAGGAGGAGGAGGAGGATATGCCAGTGGCTTTGAGGCCTGACATGCTGCATGTGTTTCTAGTCAGCACACCACAACATCTGTCTGGTTCTGGCATTTGTACACGCTCCGTGGGGTGAGAACAAGCTCGCGTCTCAAATGGCACCCTATTCCCTACATAGTGCACTATTTTTTGTTGACCAGATCCCTATGAGCCTTTAGTGCACTACATAGTGTGCCATTCGGGATGCGACATCCAGACATCAGATTCAGACTCCAAGCTAATTGGAGCAGGAAGTCCGAGGGAGAGACCTTGGATCCTTTCCTCCAAAAGGCGCTTTGAAAGGAATTGAGGAAACAAGGATGTAGGAAACGAGGATTAGCCTGCTAGTAATATTTTTCATGTGGTTTCATATGGCAGCAGCAAGGGGTGAGTGCTTTCTCGCTGGCACAACGGGAAATGGTGCGTAACTTACGACCCGTCCCTCATACCTCTCCTCACTGACACTGTGGCATCCTGGGTCGATGCCTGCATCCCACATGGCCAGCTAACCTCCTAGCCACCACAGCCCCCTAACCTCCCAACCCCCTAACCTCCCAGCCCTCTAACCTCCCAGCCACCCCAGCCCCCTAACCTCCCAACCCCCTAACCTCCCAGCCCTCTAACCTCCCAGCCACCCCAGCCCCCTAACCTCCCAGCCACCCCAGCCCCCTAACCTCCCAACCCCCTAACCTCCCAGCCCCCTAACCTCCCAGCCAC
>NW_024060293.1:7500-25890 GCF_016432855.1 Salvelinus namaycush
TCAAATGTTCTCGTAACACAAAAACTGTCCGGTCGTGCTGATGATTATAGAATGTTTGTATAAAACATTTGCCTGATGTTGCCAGAACATTCCCAGACCAAATTTTAATCTCTTCTTTAAAAGGTTCCCAGAATGTTTCATTAGGTTGTGGGAAGAGTCTGGTGGGAACATTGTGGCGACATCACAAAATATATGTTCCCAAAATACAAAAAACTGACCGGTTGTGTGGATGATTCTACAATGTTTATTTTAGGGTGACAAAAAAAACATTCACCTGATGTTCTCAAGAACGTTCCCTAAAACACATTTTTATCTGTTCTTAAAGGTTCCCAGAATGTTTCATTAGGTTTTGGGAACATTGTGGGGATATGTCATGACTTTCCGCTGAAGTCGGTCCCTCTCCTTGTTCGGGCGGCGTTCGGCGGTCAACGTCACCGGCCTTCTAGCCATCGCCGATCCCACTTTTCATTTTCCATTTGTTTTGTCTTTGTTTTACACACCTGGTTTCAATACCCCCAATTACATGTTCTTTATTTAACCCTGTGTTTTCCCCATGGGTTTTTTGTGGCGTGTTTGTTTTATGTACTTCGGTCCGTTTGTGTGGGCTTGGGATATCTAACATGTATTTAGTGGATTTTTGAGTAAAGTTACTTCTATTACTCATCTCTGCTGTCCCGAGCCTGACTCCTCTTCACCAGCTACACCCAGACCTTTTACAGGATATGACAAGAGAGAGGTTACCAAAACACTACAACTGTTCAGTGTTGCTGACATTAAGATAATGTTTGTATCAGGGTCAGAGATCGGGCTGACTGAGTTCTTTTACAGTTTCCCAGAACATTTCATTAAAAATCAAATCGAATTTTATTAGTCACATGGTTAGCAGATGTTAATGCGAGTGTAGCGAAATGCTTGTGCTTCTAGTCCCGACAGTGCAGCAATATCTAACAAGTAATATCTAACAATTTCCCAACAACTACCTAATACACACAAATCTAAGTAAAGGAATGGAACAAGAATATATACATATAATAAATATATGTTGTGGGAACAGTGTGGGCACATTTACAAGAGATAAGTTCCCCAAAACATAAAATATGCTAGGTTTCACCGGACATTCCTATAATGTAGTTAAGAATGTTGACAGAACACCTGGTCTACGTTCCTTAAAGGTTCCCAGAACATTTAATGACGTTGTGGGAGTTGTCTGGGATGTTTGAAGATCATTCTGGTGGTATTCACATCGGCTGAACAGAACATTCTTGTGGTATTCACACAGGCTGAACAGAACATTCTTGTGGTATTCACATCGGCTGAACAGAACATTCTGGTGGTATTCACATCGGCTGAACAGAACATTCTTGTGGTATTCACACAGGCTGAACAGAACATTCTTGTGGTATTCACATCGGCTGAACAGAACATTCTGGTGGTATTCACATCGGCTGAACAGAACATTCTGGTGGTATTCACATCGGCTGAACAGAACATTCTTGTGGTATTCACATCGGCTGAACAGAACATTCTTGTGGTATTCACACAGGCTGAACAGAACATTCTTGTGGTATTCACACAGGCTGAACAGAACATTCTTGTGGTATTCACACAGGCTGAACAGAACATTCTGGTGGTATTCACATCGGCTGAACAGAACATTCTGGTGGTATTCACATCGGCTGAACAGAACATTCTGGTGGTATTCACATCGGCTGAACAGAACATTCTGGTGGTATTCACATCGGCTGAACAGAACATTCTGGTGGTATTCACATCGGCTGAACAGAACATTCTTGTGGTATTCACATCGGCTGAACAGAACATTCTTGTGGTATTCACACAGGCTGAACAGAACATTCTTGTGGTATTCACACAGGCTGAACAGAACATTCTGGTGGTATTCACATCGGCTGAACAGAACATTCTGGTGGTATTCACATCGGCTGAACAGAACATTCTGGTGGTATTCACATCGGCTGAACAGAACATTCTGGTGGTATTCACATCGGCTGAACAGAACATTCTGGTGGTATTCACATCGGCTGAACAGAACATTCTTGTGGTATTCACACAGGCTGAACAGAACATTCTTGTGGTATTCACACAGGCTGAACAGAACATTCTTGTGGTATTCACATCGGCTGAACAGAACATTCTGGTGGTATTCACATCGGCTGAACAGAACATTCTTGTGGTATTCACACAGGCTGAACAGAACATTCTGGTGGTATTCACATCGGCTGAACAGAACATTCTGGTGGTATTCACACAGGCTGAACAGAACATTCTTGTGGTATTCACACAGGCTGAACAGAACATTCTTGTGGTATTCACACAGGCTGAACAGAACATTCTGGTGGTATTCACACAGGCTGAACAGAACATTCTTGTGGTATTCACACAGGCTGAACAGAACATTCTTGTGGTATTCACATCGGCTGAACAGAACATTCTTGTGGTATTCACATCGGCTGAACAGAACATTCTTGTGGTATTCACATCGGCTGAACAGAACATTCCCACAATGGTCCACAATTTCCCCAAAATACTATATTTATAACCTTAAATAGCATATTTATTTTAGGTTTAACATAATATTCCATTGATGTTCACACTGAACAAAAATGTTAAACGCAACGTGCAACAATTTCAAAGATTTTACTGAGTTACAGTTCATAGAAGGACATCAGTCAATTGAAATGAGTTAATTAGGCCCTAATCTATGGATTCCACATGACTGGGAATACAGATATGCATCTGTTGGTCACAGGTAGGGGTTGTGGATCAGAAAACCAGTCAGTATCTGCTGTGACCACGATTTGCCTCATGCAGCGTGACACATCTCCTTCACATCGAGTTGATCAGGCTGTTGATTGCGGCCTGCTGGAATGTTGAACCAGTCCTCTTCAATGGCTGTTGGGAAGTGGCTGGATATTAACGGGAACTAGAACACGTTATCGTAAATGTTGATCTTAAGCATTCCAAACACACTCAATGGGTGACATGTCTGGTGAGTATTCAGACCGTGGAAGAACATGTTTCCGATTCCAGGAATTGTGTACAGATCCTTGCGACATGGGGCCGTGTATTATCATGCTGAAACATTGAAGGTGAGCATTTTCCCATTGAAGTCGGTTACGACAACGAATTGCAGCCAGGTCAATACTCTGTTGAGGATGACGAGCACGCAGATGAGCTTCCCTGAGACGGTTTCTGACAGTTTGTGCAGACATTTATCGATTGGGAAACCCCACAGTTTCATCAGCTGTCAGGCTGGCTGGTCCCGCAGATGAAGAAGCCAGATGTGGAGGCCCTGGGCTGGTGTGGTTACACGTGGACTGTGGCTGTGAGGCCGGTTGGACGTATTGCAAAATTCTCTAAAATGACGTTGGAGGCGGCTTAAGGTAGAGAAATGAACATTAAATTCTCTGGCAACAGCTCTGGTGGACATTCCTGCAGTCAGCATGCCAATTACACGCTCCCTTAAAACCTGAGACTGTGGCATTGTGTTGTGTGACAAAACTGCACTTGTTATTGTCCCCCAGCACAAGGCCTTAGATGTCTGCCTAGTTGAGGGCCTCTCTTCAGCCCTGGATGTCTGCCTAGTTGAGGGCCTCTCTTCAGCCCTGGATGTCTTTCTAGTTGAGGGCCTCTTCAGCCCTGGATGTCTGCCTAGTTGAGGACCTCTCTTCAGCCCTGGATGTCTGCCTAGTTGAGGGCCTCTTCAGCCCTGGATGTATCCGTATTGTCCTTTAGCCTGCCGCTGTCCATTATATCCTTATTTGCCCTTTACCCTGATGCCCACCCCTATTGATTAGAGACAGACTAGGGCCACCTCCCCACCTCCCCTATTGATTAGAGACAGACTAGGGCCACCTCCTCACCTCCCCTAGTGATCAGAGACAGACTAGGACCACCTCCCCACCTCCTCACCTCCCCTAGTGATCAGAGACAGACTAGGGGCAACTCCCCACCTCCCCTAGTGATCAGAGACAGACTAGGGCCACCTCCTCACCTCCCCTAGTGATCAGAGACAGACTAGGGGCAACTCCCCACCTCCCCTAGTGATCAGAGACAGACTAGGGCCACCTCCTCACCTCCCCTAGTGATCAGAGACAGACTAGGGCCACCTCCCCACCTCCTCACCCCCCTATTGATCAGAGACAGACTAGGGCCACCTCCTCACCTCCTCACCCCCCTATTGATCAGAGACAGACTAGGGCCACCTCCTCACCTCCCCTAGTGATCAGAGACAGACTAGGGCCACCTCCTCACCTCCCCTAGTGATCAGAGACAGACTAGGGCCACCTCCCCACCTCCTCACCTCCCCTAGTGATTAGAGACAGACTAGGGCCACCTCCTCACCTCCCCTAGTGATCAGAGACAGACTAGGGCCACCTCCCCACCTCCTCACCTCCCCTAGTGATTAGAGACAGACTAGGGCCACCTCCTCACCTCCCCTAGTGATCAGAGACAGACTAGGGCCACCTCCCCACCTCCCCTAGTGATTAGAGACAGACTAGGGCCACCTCCTCACCTCCCCTAGTGATCAGAGACAGACCAGGGCCACCTCCACACCTCCCCTAGTGATCAGAGACAGACTAGGGCCACCTCCCCACCTCCCCTAGTGATCAGAGACAGACTAGGGCCACCTCCCCACCTCCTCACCTCCCCTAGTGATCAGAGACAGACTAGGGCCACCTCCTCACCTCCCCTAGTGATCAGAGACAGACTAGGGCCACCTCCCCACCTCCTCACCTCCCCTAGTGATTAGAGACAGACTAGGGCCATCTCCTCACCCCCCCTATTGATCAGAGACAGACTAGGGCCACCTCCTCACCTCCCCTAGTGATTAGAGACAGACTAGGGCCACCTCCTCACCTCCCCTACTGATCAGAGACAGACTAGGGCCACCTCCCCACCTCCTCACCTCCCCTAGTGATTAGAGACAGACTAGGGCCACCTCCTCACCTCCCCTAGTGATCAGAGACAGACTAGGGCCACCTCCCCACCTCCTCACTTCCCCTAGTGATTAGAGACAGACTAGGGCCACCTCCTCACCTCCCCTAGTGATCAGAGACAGACCAGGGCCACCTCCCCACCTCCCCTAGTGATTAGAGACAGACTAGGGCCACCTCCTCACCTCCCCTAGTGATCAGAGACAGACCAGGGCCACCTCCCCACCTCCCCTAGTGATTAGAGACAGACTAGGGCCACCTCCTCACCTCCCCTAGTGATCAGAGACAGACTAGGGACACCTCCCCACCTTCCCTATTGATCAGAGACAGACTAGGGCCACCTCCCCACGTCCCCACCTCCCCTAGTGATCAGAGACAGACTAGGGACACCTCCCCACCTTCCCTAGTGATCAGAGACAGACTAGGGACACCTCCCCACCTCCCCTAGTGATCAGAGACAGACTAGGGACACCTCCCCACCTTCCCTATTGATCAGAGACAGACTAGGGACACCTCCCCACCTCCCCACGTCCCCTAGTGATCAGACACAGACTAGGGCCACCTCCTCACCTCCCCTAGTGATCAGAGACAGACTAGGGCCACCTCCCCACCTCCCCTAGTGATTAGAGACAGACTAGGGCCACCTCCCCACCTCCCCTAGTGATCAGAGACAGACTAGGGACACCTCCCCACCTCCCCTAGTGATCAGAGACAGACTAGGGACACCTCCCCACCTCCCCTAGTGATCAGAGACAGACTAGGGACACCTCCCCACCTCCCCACCTTCCCTAGTGATCAGAGACAGACTAGGGACACCTCCCCACCTCCCCTAGTGATCAGAGACAGACTAGGGACACCTCCCCACCTTCCCTATTGATCAGAGACAGACTAGGGACACCTCCCCACTTCCCCACGTCCCCTAGTGATCAGACACAGACTAGGGCCACCTCCTCACCTCCCCTAGTGATCAGAGACAGACTAGGGACACCTCCCCACCTCCCCTAGTGATCAGAGACAGACTAGGGCCACCTCCTCACCTCCCCTAGTGATCAGAGACAGACTAGGGCCACCTCCCCACCTCCCCTAGTGATTAGAGACAGACTAGGGCCATCTCCTCACCTCCCCTATTGATCAGAGACAGACTAGGGCCACCTCCTCACCTCCCCTAGTGATTAGAGACAGACTAGGGCCACCTCCTCACCTCCCCTACTGATCAGAGACAGACTAGGGCCACCTCCCCACCTCCTCACCTCCCCTAGTGATTAGAGACAGACTAGGGCCACCTCCTCACCTCCCCTAGTGATCAGAGACAGACTAGGGCCACCTCCCCACCTCCTCACCTCCCCTAGTGATTAGAGACAGACTAGGGCCACCTCCTCACCTCCCCTAGTGATCAGAGACAGACCAGGGCCACCTCCCCACCTCCCCTAGTGATTAGAGACAGACTAGGGCCACCTCCTCACCTCCCCTAGTGATCAGAGACAGACTAGGGCCACCTCCTCACCTCCCCTAGTGATCAGAGACAGACTAGGGACACCTCCCCACCTTCCCTATTGATCAGAGACAGACTAGGGCCACCTCCCCACGTCCCCACCTCCCCTAGTGATCAGAGACAGACTAGGGACACCTCCCCACCTTCCCTAGTGATCAGAGACAGACTAGGGACACCTCCCCACCTCCCCTAGTGATCAGAGACAGACTAGGGACACCTCCCCACCTTCCCTATTGATCAGAGACAGACTAGGGACACCTCCCCACCTCCCCACGTCCCCTAGTGATCAGACACAGACTAGGGCCACCTCCTCACCTCCCCTAGTGATCAGAGACAGACTAGGGCCACCTCCCCACCTCCCCTAGTGATTAGAGACAGACTAGGGCCACCTCCCCACCTCCCCTAGTGATCAGAGACAGACTAGGGACACCTCCCCACCTCCCCTAGTGATCAGAGACAGACTAGGGACACCTCCCCACCTCCCCACCTCCCCTAGTGATCAGAGACAGACTAGGGACACCTCCCCACCTCCCCACCTTCCCTAGTGATCAGAGACAGACTAGGGACACCTCCCCACCTCCCCTAGTGATCAGAGACAGACTAGGGACACCTCCCCACCTTCCCTATTGATCAGAGACAGACTAGGGACACCTCCCCACCTCCCCACGTCCCCTAGTGATCAGACACAGACTAGGGCCACCTCCTCACCTCCCCTAGTGATCAGAGACAGACTAGGGACACCTCCCCACCTCCCCACGTCCCCTAGTGATCAGACACAGACTAGGGCCACCTCCTCACCTCCCCTAGTGATCAGAGACAGACTAGGGCCACCTCCCCACCTCCCCTAGTGATTAGAGACAGACTAGGGCCATCTCCTCACCTCCCCTATTGATCAGAGACAGACTAGGGCCACCTCCTCACCTCCCCTAGTGATTAGAGACAGACTAGGGCCACCTCCTCACCTCCCCTACTGATCAGAGACAGACTAGGGCCACCTCCCCACCTCCTCACCTCCCCTAGTGATTAGAGACAGACTAGGGCCACCTCCTCACCTCCCCTAGTGATCAGAGACAGACTAGGGCCACCTCCCCACCTCCTCACCTCCCCTAGTGATTAGAGACAGACTAGGGCCACCTCCTCACCTCCCCTAGTGATCAGAGACAGACCAGGGCCACCTCCCCACCTCCCCTAGTGATTAGAGACAGACTAGGGCCACCTCCTCACCTCCCCTAGTGATCAGAGACAGACCAGGGCCACCTCCCCACCTCCCCTAGTGATCAGAGACAGACTAGGGACACCTCCCCACCTCCCCTAGTGATCAGAGACAGACTAGGGACACCTCCCCACCTCCCCACCTCCCCTAGTGATCAGAGACAGACTAGGGACACCTCCCCACCTTCCCTATTGATCAGAGACAGACTAGGGACACCCCCCCACGTCCCCTATTGATCAGAGACAGACTAGGGCCACCTCCCCACCTCCTCACCTCCCCTAGTGATTAGAGACAGACTAGGGCCACCTCCTCACCTCCCCTAGTGATCAGAGACAGACTAGGGCCACCTCACCACCTCCCCTAGTGATTAGAGACAGACTAGGGCCACCTCCTCACCTCCCCTAGTGATCAGAGACAGACCAGGGCCACCTCCCCACCTCCCCTAGTGATCAGAGACAGACTAGGGCCACCTCCCCACCTCCCCTAGTGATCAGAGACAGACTAGGGCCACCTCCCCACCTCCCCACGTCCCCTAGTGATCAGACACAGACTAGGGACACCTCCCCACCTCCCCTATTGATCAGAGACAGACTAGGGACACCTCCCCACCTCCCCTATTGATCAGAGACAGACTAGGGCCACCTCCCCACCTCCCCTAGTGATCAGAGACAGACCAGGGCCACCTCCCCACCTCCCCTAGTGATCAGAGACAGACTAGGGACACCTCCCCACCTCCCCTAGTGATCAGAGACAGACTAGGGACACCTCCCCACCTCCCCTAGTGATCAGAGACAGACTAGGGACACCTCCCCACCTCCCCACCTCCCCTAGTGATCAGAGACAGACTAGGGACACCTCCCCACCTTCCTTATTGATCAGAGACAGACTAGGGACACCCCCCCACGTCCCCTATTGATCAGAGACAGACTAGGGCCACCTCCCCACCTCCTCACCTCCCCTAGTGATTAGAGACAGACTAGGGCCACCTCCTCACCTCCCCTAGTGATCAGAGACAGACTAGGGCCACCTCACCACCTCCCCTAGTGATTAGAGACAGACTAGGGCCACCTCCTCACCTCCCCTAGTGATCAGAGACAGACCAGGGCCACCTCCCCACCTCCCCTAGTGATCAGAGACAGACTAGGGCCACCTCCCCACCTCCCCTAGTGATCAGAGACAGACTAGGGACACCTCCCCACCTGCCCACGTCCCCTAGTGATCAGACACAGACTAGGGACACCTCCCCACCTCCCCTATTGATCAGAGACAGACTAGGGACACCTCCCCACCTCCCCTATTGATCAGAGACAGACTAGGGACACCTCCACACGTCCCCTAGTGATCAGAGACAGACCAGGGCCACCTCCCCACCTCCCCTAGTGATCAGAGACAGACTAGGGACACCTCCCCACCTCCCCTAGTGATCAGAGACAGACTAGGGACACCTCCCCACCTTCCCTATTGATCAGAGACAGACTAGGGACACCTCCCCACCTCCCCACGTCCCCTAGTGATCAGACACAGACTAGGGCCACCTCCTCACCTCCCCTAGTGATCAGAGACAGACTAGGGACACCTCCCCACCTCCCCACGTCCCCTAGTGATCAGACACAGACTAGGGCCACCTCCTCACCTCCCCTAGTGATCAGAGACAGACTAGGGCCACCTCCCCACCTCCCCTAGTGATTAGAGACAGACTAGGGCCATCTCCTCACCTCCCCTATTGATCAGAGACAGACTAGGGCCACCTCCTCACCTCCCCTAGTGATTAGAGACAGACTAGGGCCACCTCCTCACCTCCCCTACTGATCAGAGACAGACTAGGGCCACCTCCCCACCTCCTCACCTCCCCTAGTGATTAGAGACAGACTAGGGCCACCTCCTCACCTCCCCTAGTGATCAGAGACAGACTAGGGCCACCTCCCCACCTCCTCACCTCCCCTAGTGATTAGAGACAGACTAGGGCCACCTCCTCACCTCCCCTAGTGATCAGAGACAGACCAGGGCCACCTCCCCACCTCCCCTAGTGATTAGAGACAGACTAGGGCCACCTCCTCACCTCCCCTAGTGATCAGAGACAGACCAGGGCCACCTCCCCACCTCCCCTAGTGATCAGAGACAGACTAGGGACACCTCCCCACCTTCCCTAGTGATCAGAGACAGACTAGGGACACCTCCCCACCTCCCCACCTCCCCTAGTGATCAGAGACAGACTAGGGACACCTCCCCACCTTCCCTATTGATCAGAGACAGACTAGGGACACCCCCCCACGTCCCCTATTGATCAGAGACAGACTAGGGCCACCTCCCCACCTCCTCACCTCCCCTAGTGATTAGAGACAGACTAGGGCCACCTCCTCACCTCCCCTAGTGATCAGAGACAGACTAGGGCCACCTCACCACCTCCCCTAGTGATTAGAGACAGACTAGGGCCACCTCCTCACCTCCCCTAGTGATCAGAGACAGACCAGGGCCACCTCCCCACCTCCCCTAGTGATCAGAGACAGACTAGGGCCACCTCCCCACCTCCCCTAGTGATCAGAGACAGACTAGGGACACCTCCCCACCTCCCCACGTCCCCTAGTGATCAGACACAGACTAGGGACACCTCCCCACCTCCCCTATTGATCAGAGACAGACTAGGGACACCTCCCCACGTCCCCTATTGATCAGAGACAGACTAGGGCCACCTCCCCACCTCCTCACCTCCCCTATTGATCAGAGACAGATTAGGGCCACCTCCCCACCTCCCCTATTGATCAGAGACAGACTAGGGACACCTCCCCACGTCCCCTAGTGATCAGAGACAGACTAGGGCCACCTCCTCACCTAGGTTTGGGAAAGCCCCAGTGCTGAGGCCCAAAACCCAGAGGAAGGAAGAGGGTGGACCTGAGGGATTTTAACAAACAATGTTTGGATCGCTCCTGCATTCCAACACAAACCCTCTGTGATGATTTGCTCTGGTTGATCCCAGATACACAAGCACAAGTCTCGGTGTGTCAGGGTGTGTGTGTGTGTGTGTGTGTGTGTGTGTGTGTGTGTGTTCCCCCGGTGATCTAGGATGATTTCCAAACTCAAACCCCCCTTTTCATTGTTAGGCAGGAAGTTCCTCCTTATTATGGAACATCTTAACTCAAACAATCCCCCTGCATTGATGATTCAGACTCAACAGTAAGCATGTGTAACAGAGTTCAGCACCTACTGTAATCTCCCTCCACAGCTTTTGAAATGTTACCGATTGAGCCATCCGAGTGGTGCCTTGTGTATACGTACAGTTGAAGTCATAAGTTTACGTACACCTTAGGCAAATACATTTAAACTCAGTTTTTCACAATTCCTGACATTTTAATCCTAGTAAAAATTCCCTGTTTTAGGTCAGTTAGGATCACCACTTTATTTTAAGAATGTGAAATGTCAGAATAATTGTAGAGAAAATTATTTATTTCAGCTTTTATTTCTTTCATCACATTCCCAGTGGGTCAGAAGTTTACATACACTCAATTAGTATTTGGTAGCATTGCCTTTAAATTGTTTAATTTGGGTCAAACGTTTCGGGTAGCCTTCCACAAGCTTCCCACAATAAGTTGGGTGAATTTTGGCCCATTCCTCCTGATGGAGCTGGTGTAACTGAATCAGGTTTGTAGGCCTCCTTGCTCGCACACGCTTTTTGAGTTCTGCCCAAAAAATGTTCTATGGGATTGAGGTCAGGGCTTTGTGATGGCCACTCCAATACCTTGACTTTGTTGTCCTTAAGCCATTTTGCCACAACTTTGGAAGTATGCTTGTGGTCATTGTCCATTTGGAAGACCCATTTGCAACCAAGCTTTAACTTCCTGACTGATGTCTTGAGATGTTGCTTCAATATATCCACATAATTTTCTGTCCTCATGATTCCATATATTTTGTGAAGTGCACCAGTCCCTCCTGCAGCAAAGCAACCTCACAACATGATGCTGCCACCCCCGTGCTTCACGGTTGGGATGGTGATCTTTAGCTTGCAAGCCTCCCCCTTTTCCTCCAAACACAACGATGGTCATTATGGCCAAACAGTTCTATTTTTGTTTCATCAGACCAGAGGACATTTCTCCAAAAAGTACGATCTTTGTCCCCATGTGCAGTTGCAATCCGTAGTCTGGCTTTTTTATGGAGGTTTTGGAGCAGTGGCTTCTTCCTTGCTGAGCGGCCTTTCAGGTTATGTCGATATAAGACTCGTTTTACTGTGGATATAGACACTTTTGTACCTGTTTCCTCCAGCATCTTCACAAGGTCCTTTGCTGTTGTTCTGGGATTGATTTGCACTTTTCG
Source organism: Salvelinus namaycush (assembly GCF_016432855.1). Taxonomy (NCBI): domain Eukaryota; kingdom Metazoa; phylum Chordata; class Actinopteri; order Salmoniformes; family Salmonidae; genus Salvelinus; species Salvelinus namaycush. Next base: position 19,466 of record NW_024060293.1, read on the forward strand.
CACCAAAGTACGTTCATCTCTAGGAGACAGGGCGCGTCTCCTTCCTGAGCGGTATGATGGCTGCGTGGTCCCATGGTGTTTATACTCGCGTACTATTGTTTGTACAGATGAACGTGGTACCTTCAGGCATTTGGAAATTGCTCCCAAGGATGAACCAGACTTGTGGATTTCTTGGCAAATTATTATTATTTTTTTCTCCATGATGTCAAGCAAAAAGGCACTGAGTTTGAAGGTAGGCCTTGAAATACATCCACAGGTACACCTCCAATTAGCCTCAACTGCAGTACCGACACAAGACTGTAGGAGCAGTGAAGACCTTATAGAACCGGAATCCTGGCCTTTTGATTACAACTCCTCCTTCTCTCCTCTGGGCCAAATGGAACACCACGAATGGCGCACTATTCCCTATGTAGTGCACTACTTTTGACATGCCATTCTCAACAGTAGTGCACCGTATAGGGAATAGGGTGCCATTTGGGACTCACTTTGAGAGAAGGGGACAACAATAGCAGCGTGTGCGCCCCTTTAAATGATTATTTTCTTGGCAACATCCTGACCAGTCCAGGGAAAACTCCGCTGGTCCATGCCAGCTCCCGGTGGGCGAGCGGGCTAGGACCGGGGCTGACGGTACCGTGGGCTACCCACACCGGGGCCCGGACAATGACTCATTTCTGGCCCCCATGGCGTTTTGGGAAGTGGACGCAGAGGGGGGGCACGAGGTGGGGGGGCACGGGGGCGCTGCAGTGTCCTTAGGTGTCTTGTTTTGCAGCGGAAGGAATCCCCTAATGGATGTGTCTGTGTCTAATGAATGCAGCTTTTACACTGTCTGGTCTGAGGTGATGAAATTATAGTTCTCAGAACACAGCGGGGGGGGGGGGGGGCGACAAGCTTTTCTACACGCAACTATTCGGTTGTATAAACAAAGGGCTCGACTACAGATTGAATGGAGACCAAAGTGGGTTTGGAAATGGGCGTCAGGGGGGAGGGAGACCTTGTGTGCCCAGACAAATTGTACCCAAGAGTACAAGGACAGAGGGCACAGGGACAATGCCATCCCAAAAAGGGACATTTGGTGCTCCACAGAGAAATGTACTGAGGGTTTTACAGTGGTGGAAAATAACTATAGTCAAAATACAAAGTACTACTTAACTAAGTAACTAAGTCAAAATACAAAGTACTACTTAACTAAGTAACTAAGTCAAAATACAAAGTACTACTTAAGTCGTTTTTGGGGTATCTGTACTTTACTTTACTATTTATAGTTTTGACAACTTTGACTTTTACTTCACTACATTCCTAAAGAAAATAATGCATTTTCCCCGACACCCAAAAGTTATTCTTAGCAGAACAACCCTGGTCATCCCTACTGCCTCTGATCTGGAGGACTCACTAAACAGAGAACATCCCTGGTCATCCCTACTGCCTCTGATCTGGAGGACTCACTAAACAGAGAACATCCCTGGTCATCCCTACTGCCTCTGATCTGGAGGACTCACTAAACAGAGAACATCCCTGGTCATCACTACTGCCTCTGATCTGGAGGACTCACTAAACAGAGAACATTCCTGGTCGTCCCTACTGCCTCTGATCTGGAGGACTCACTAAACAGAGAACATCCCTGGTCATCCCTACTGCCTCTGATCTGGAGGACTCACTAAACAGAGAACATCCCTGGTCATCTCTACTGCCTCTGATCTGGAGGACTCACTAAACAGAGAACATCCCTGGTCATCCCTACTGCCTCTGATCTGGAGGACTCACTAAACAGAGAACATCCCTGGTCATCCCTACTGCCTCTGATCTGGAGGACTCACTAAACAGAGAACATCCCTGGTCATCCCTACTGCCTCTGATCTGGAGGACTCACTAAACAGAGAATATCCCTGGTCATCCCTACTGCCTTTGAACTGGTGGACTCACTAAACACAAATGCTTAATTTGTAAATTATGTCTGAGTGTTGGAGTGTGCCCCTGTCTATCCATAAATAAATAAAAAACTAGAAAATTGTGCCGTCTGGTTTGCCTAATATAAATAATTAGAAATTAATTATTATAATTAATTATATTTAAGCAATTACTTTTGATGCTTAAGTATATTAAAACCAAATACTTTCAGACTTTTACTCAAGTAGTATTTTACCGGGTGACTTTCACTTTTACTTGAGTCATTCTCTATTAAGATACTTTTACTTAAGTATGACAATTGGGTTGTTTTTCTACCACTGTACATTCATTAGGTTAGGGAAATGTGTTCCTTTCAGTGTGTGAGTGTGTGTGTGTGTGTGTGTGTGTGTGTGTGTGTGTGTGTGTGTGTGTGTGTGTGTGTGTGTGTGTGTGTGTGTGTGTGTGTGTGTGTGTGTGTGTGTGTGTGTGTGTGGCTTGCAGGACGTGCCCTCCAGACTGATTAAAACTAGGGCGAAGCAGTTGGCCAGGTACTGCTCTGTTTCAGCCAGGTACTGCTCTGTTTCAGCTAGGTACTGCTCTGTTTCAGCCAGGTACTGCTCTGTTTCAGCTAGGTACTGCTCTGTTTCAGCCAGGTACTGCTCTGTTTCAGCTGGGTACTGCTCTGTTTCAGCCGGGTACTGCTCTGTTTCAGCTAGGTACTGCTCTGTTTCAGCCAGGTACTGCTCTGTTTCAGCCAGGTACTGCTCTGTTTCAGCCAGGTACTGCTCTGTTTCAGCTAGGTACTGCTCTGTTTCAGCCAGGTACTGCTCTGTTTCAGCCAGGTACTGCTCTGTTTCAGCTAGGTACTGCTCTGTTTCAGCTAGGTACTGCTCTGTTTCAGTTAGGTACTGCTCTGTTTCAGCTAGGTACTGCTCTGTTTCAGCTAGGTACTGCTCTGTTTCAGCTAGGTACTGCTCTGTTTCAGCTAGGTACTGCTCTGTTTCAGCCAGGTACTGCTCTGTTTCAGCTAGGTACTGCTCTGTTTCAGCCAGGTACTGCTCTGTTTCAGCTGGGTACTGCTCTGTTTCAGCTGGGTACTGCTCTGTTTCAGCTAGGTACTGCTCTGTTTCAGCTAGGTACTGCTCTGTTTCAGCCAGGTACTGCTCTGTTTCAGCCAGGTACTGCTCTGTTTCAGCTAGGTACTGCTCTGTTTCAGCCAGGTACTGCTCTGTTTCAGCCAGGTACTGCTCTGTTTCAGCCAGGTACTGCTCTGTTTCAGCCAGGTACTGCTCTGTTTCAGCTAGGTACTGCTCTGTTTCAGCCAGGTACTGCTCTGTTTCAGCCGGGTACTCCTCTGTTTCAGCCAGGTACTGCTCTGTTTCAGCTAGGTACTGCTCTGTTTCAGCCAGGTACTGCTCTGTTTCAGCTAGGTACTGCTCTGTTTCAGCCAGGTACTGCTCTGTTTCAGCTAGGTACTGCTCTGTTTCAGCTAAGTACTGCTCTGTTTCAGCCAGGTACTGCTCTGTTTCTGCCAGGTACTGCTCTGTTTCAGCCAGGTACTGCTCTGTTTCAGCCAGGTACTGCTCTGTTTCAGCCAGGTACTGCTCTGTTTCAGCTAGGTACTGCTCTGTTTCAGCCAGGTACTGCTCTGTTTCAGCCAGGTACTGCTCTGTTTCAACCAGGTACTGCTCTGTTTCAGCTAGGTACTGCTCTGTTTCAGCCAGGTACTGCTCTGTTTCAGCTAGGTACTGCTCTGTTTCAGCCAGGTACTGCTCTGTTTCAGCCAGGTACTGCTCTGTTTCAGCCGGGTACTCCTCTGTTTCAGCCAGGTACTGCTCTGTTTCAGCTAGGTACTGCTCTGTTTCAGCCAGGTACTGCTCTGTTTCAGCTAGGTACTGCTCTGTTTCAGCCAGGTACTGCTCTGTTTCAGCTAGGTACTGCTCTGTTTCAGCCAGGTACTGCTCTGTTTCAGCTAGGTACTGCTCTGTTTCAGCCAGGTACTGCTCTGTTTCAGCCAGGTACTGCTCTGTTTCAGCCAGGTACTGCTCTGTTTCAGCCAGGTACTGCTCTGTTTCAGCTAGGTACTGCTCTGTTTCAGCCAGGTACTGCTCTGTTTCAACCAGGTACTGCTCTGTTTCAGCCAGGTACTGCTCTGTTTCAGCCAGGTACTGCTCTGTTTCAGCCAGGTACTGCTCTGTTTCAACCAGGTACTGCTCTGTTTCAGCCAGGTACTGCTCTGTTTCAGCTAGGTACTGCTCTGTTTCAGCTAGGTACTGCTCTGTTTCAGCCAGGTACTGCTCTGTTTCAGCTAGGTACTGCTCTGTTTCAGCTAGGTACTGCTCTGTTTCAGCTAGGTACTGCTCTGTTTCAGCTAGGTACTGCTCTGTTTCAGCCAGGTACTGCTCTGGTTCAGCCAGGTACTGCTCTGTTTCAGCCAGGTACTGCTCTGTTTCAGCTAGGTACTGCTCTGTTTCAGCCAGGTACTGCTCTGTTTCAGCCAGGTACTGCTCTGTTTCAACCAGGTACTGCTCTGTTTCAGCCAGGTACTGCTCTGTTTCAGCCAGGTACTGCTCTGTTTCAACCAGGTACTGCTCTGTTTCAGCCAGGTACTGCTCTGTTTCAGCTAGGTACTGCTCTGTTTCAGCTAGGTACTGCTCTGTTTCAGCCAGGTACTGCTCTGTTTCAGCTAGGTACTGCTCTGTTTCAGCTAGGTACTGCTCTGTTTCAGCTAGGTACTGCTCTGTTTAAACCAGGTACTGCTCTGTTTCAGCTGTCGTGAGCTGCCGAGTCAATTTGATTGGTGGATTCAAATTAACTATTTAAAATGTGTGTGTGTGCGTGCTTGCGTGCGTGCGTGTGTGTGTGTGCTGGTTGGACTCAACATAGACTGAGTGGTCCAGACTACATCACATAGACTGAGTGGTCTAGACTGAGTGGTCCAGACTACATCACATAGACTGAGTGGTCTAGACTACATCACATAGACTGAGTGGTCCAGACTACATCACATAGACTGAGTGGTCCAGACTACATCACATAGACTGAGTGGTCTACACTACATCACATAGACTGAGTGGTCTAGACTACATCACATAGACTGAGTGGTCCAGACTACATCACATAGACTGAGTGGTCTACACTACATCACATAGACTGAGTGGTCTACACTAAATCACATAGACTGAGTGGTCTAGACTACATCACATAGACTGAGTGGTCCAGACTACATCACATAGACTGAGTGGTCTAGACTACATCACATAGACTGAGTGGTCCAGACTACATCACTAGACTGAGTGGTCTAGACTACATCACATAGACTGAGTGGTCTAGACTGAGTGGTCCAGACTACATCACATAGACTGAGTGGTCCAGACTACATCACATAGACTGAGTGGTCTAGACTACATCACATAGACTGAGTGGTCTACACTACATCACATAGACTGAGTGGTCTAGACTACATCACATAGACTGAGTGGTCTAGACTACATCACATAGACTGAGTGGTCCAGACTACATCACATAGACTGAGTGGTCTACACTACATCACATAGACTGAGTGGTCCAGACTACATCACATAGACTGAATGGTCTAGACTACACCACATAGACTGAGTGGTCCAGACTGCATCACATAGACTGAGTGGTCTAGACTACATCACATAGACTGAGTGGTCCAGACTACATCACATAGACTGAGTGGTCTAGACTACATCACATAGACTGAGTGGTCCAGACTACATCACTAGACTGAGTGGTCTAGACTACATCACATAGACTGAGTGGTCTAGACTGAGTGGTCCAGACTACATCACATAGACTGAGTGTTCCAGACTACATCACATAGACTGAGTGGTCTAGACTACATCACATAGACTGAGTGGTCCAGACTACATCACATAGACTGAGTGGTCCAGACTACATCACATAGACTGAGTGGTCCAGACTACATCACATAGACTGAGTGGTCCAGACTACATCACATAGACTGAGTGGTCTAGACTACATCACATAGACTGAGTGGTCTACACTACATCACATAGACTGAGTGGTCTAGACTACATCACATAGACTGAGTGGTCCAGACTACAACACATAGACTGAGTGGTCCAGACTACAACACATAGACTGAGTGGTCTACACTACATCACATAGACTGAGTGGTCCAGACTACATCACATAGACTGAATGGTCTAGACTACACCACATAGACTGAGTGGTCCAGACTGCATCACATAGACTGAGTGGTCTAGACTACATCACATAGACTGAGTGGTCCAGACTACATCACATAGACTGAGTGGTCTAGACTACATCACATAGACTGAGTGGTCCAGACTACATCACTAGACTGAGTGGTCTAGACTACATCACATAGACTGAGTGGTCTAGACTGAGTGGTCCAGACTACATCACATAGACTGGAGTGTTCCAGACTACATCACATAGACTGAGTGTCTAGACTACATCACATAGACTGAGTGGTCCAGACTACATCACATAGACTGAGTGGTCCAGACTACATCACATAGACTGAG
>NW_024060294.1:5000-20000 GCF_016432855.1 Salvelinus namaycush
AGAGGATAGAGTTCCATCAGAAGAGAGAGTTCCATCAGAGGAGAGAGTTCCATCAGAGGAGAGAGTTCCATCAGCGGAGAGAGTTCCATCAGAGGAGAGAGTTCCATCAGAGGAGAGAGTTCCATCAGAGGAGAGAGTTCCATCAGAGGAGAGAGTTCCATCAGAGGAGAGAGTTCCATCAGAGGATAGAGTTCCATCAGAGGATAGAGTTCCATCAGAAGAGAGAGTTCCATCAGAGGAGAGAGTTCCATCAGAGGAGAGAGTTCCATCAGAGGAGAGAGTTCCATCAGAAGAGAGAGTTCCATCAGAAGAGAGAGTTCCATCAGAGGATAGAGTTCCATCAGAGGATAGAGTTCCATCAGAAGAGAGAGTTCCATCAGAGGAGAGAGTTCCATCAGAGGAGAGAGTTCCATCAGAAGAGAGAGTTCCATCAGAAGAGAGAGTTCCATCAGAGGAGAGAGTTCCATCAGAGGAGAGAGTTCCATCAGAGGATAGAGTTCCATCAGAAGGATAGAGTTCCATCAGAAGAGAGAGTTCCATCAGAGGAGAGAGTTCCATCAGAGGAGAGAGTTCCATCAGAAGAGAGAGTTCCATCAGAGGAGAGAGTTCCATCAGAGGATAGAGTTCCATCAGAAGAGAGAGTTCCATCAGAAGAGAGAGTTCCATCAGAGGATAGAGTTCCATCAGAGGATAGAGTTCCATCAGAGGAGAGAGTTCCATCAGAGGAGAGAGTTCCATCAGAGGAGAGAGTTCCATCAGAGGAGAGAGTTCCATCAGAGGAGAGAGTTCCATCAGAGGATAGAGTTCCATCAGAGGAGAGAGTTCCATCAGAGGAGAGAGTTCCATCAGAGGAGAGAGTTCCATCAGAGGAGAGAGTTCCATCAGATGAGAGAGTTCCATCAGAAGAGAGATTTCCATCAGAGGAGAGAGTTCCATCAGAGGATAGAGTTCCATCAGAGGAGAGAGTTCCATCAGAAGAGAGAGTTCCATCAGAGGAGAGAGTTCCATCAGAGGAGAGAGTTCCATCAGAAGAGAGAGTTCCATCAGAGGAGAGAGTTCCATCAGAGGAGAGAGTTCCATCAGAAGAGAGAGTTCCATCAGAAGAGAGAGTTCCATCAGAAGAGAGAGTTCCATCAGAGAGAGAGTTCCATCAGAGGATAGAGTTCCATCAGAGGATAGAGTTCCATCAGAGGATAGAGTTCCATCAGAAGAGAGAGTTCCATCAGAGGAGAGAGTTCCATCAGAGGAGAGAGTTCCATCAGAGGAGAGAGTTCCATCAGCGGAGAGAGTTCCATCAGAGGAGAGAGTTCCATCAGAGGAGAGAGTTCCATCAGAGGAGAGAGTTCCATCAGAGGAGAGAGTTCCATCAGAGGAGAGAGTTCCATCAGAGGATAGAGTTCCATCAGAAGAGAGAGTTCCATCAGAGGATAGAGTTCCATCAGAGGATAGAGTTCCATCAGAAGATAGAGTTCCATCAGAGGAGAGAGTTCCATCAGAGGAGAGAGTTCCATCAGAGGAGAGAGTTCCATCAGAAGAGAGAGTTCCATCAGAAGAGAGAGTTCCATCAGAGGATAGAGTTCCATCAGAGGATAGAGTTCCATCAGAAGAGAGAGTTCCATCAGAGGAGAGAGTTCCATCAGAGGAGAGAGTTCCATCAGAAGAGAGAGTTCCATCAGAAGAGAGAGTTCCATCAGAGGAGAGAGTTCCATCAGAGGAGAGAGTTCCATCAGAGGAGAGAGTTCCATCAGAAGAGAGAGTTCCATCAGAGGAGAGAGTTCCATCAGAGGAGAGAGTTCCATCAGAGGAGAGAGTTCCATCAGAGGAGAGAGTTCCATCAGAGGATAGAGTTCCATCAGAGGAGAGAGTTCCATCAGAGGAGAGAGTTCCATCAGAGGAGAGAGTTCCATCAGAGGAGAGAGTTCCATCAGATGAGAGAGTTCCATCAGAAGAGAGAGTTCCATCAGAGGAGAGAGTTCCATCAGAGGATAGAGTTCCATCAGAGGAGAGAGTTCCATCAGAAGAGAGAGTTCCATCAGAGGAGAGAGTTCCATCAGAGGAGAGAGTTCCATCAGAAGAGAGAGTTCCATCAGAGGAGAGAGTTCCATCAGAGGAGAGAGTTCCATCAGAAGAGAGAGTTCCATCAGAAGAGAGAGTTCCATCAGAAGAGAGAGTTCCATCAGAGGAGAGAGTTCCATCAGAGGATAGAGTTCCATCAGAAGAGAGAGTTCCATCAGAGGAGAGAGTTCCATCAGAGGAGAGAGTTCCATCAGAGGAGAGAGTTCCATCAGCGGAGAGAGTTCCATCAGAGGAGAGAGTTCCATCAGAGGAGAGAGTTCCATCAGAGGAGAGAGTTCCATCAGAGGAGAGAGTTCCATCAGAGGATAGAGTTCCATCAGAAGAGAGAGTTCCATCAGAGGAGAGAGTTCCATCAGAGGATAGAGTTCCATCAGAGGATAGAGTTCCATCAGAAGATAGAGTTCCATCAGAGGAGAGAGTTCCATCAGAGGAGACAGTTCCATCAGAGGAGAGAGTTCCATCAGAAGAGAGAGTTCCATCAGAAGAGAGAGTTCCATCAGAGGATAGAGTTCCATCAGAGGATAGAGTTCCATCAGAAGAGAGAGTTCCATCAGAGGAGAGAGTTCCATCAGAGGAGAGAGTTCCATCAGAAGAGAGAGTTCCATCAGAAGAGAGAGTTCCATCAGAGGAGAGAGTTCCATCAGAGGAGAGAGTTCCATCAGAGGAGAGAGTTCCATCAGAAGAGAGAGTTCCATCAGAGGAGAGAGTTCCATCAGAGGAGAGAGTTCCATCAGAGGAGAGAGTTCCATCAGAAGAGAGAGTTCCATCAGAGGAGAGAGTTCCATCAGAGGATAGAGTTCCATCAGAAGAGAGAGTTCCATCAGAAGAGAGAGTTCCATCAGAGGAGAGAGTTCCATCAGAGGATAGAGTTCCATCAGAAGAGAGAGTTCCATCAGAAGAGAGAGTTCCATCAGAGGAGAGAGTTCCATCAGAGGATAGAGTTCCATCAGAGGAGAGAGTTCCATCAGAGGATAGAGTTCCATCAGAGGAGAGAGTTCCATCAGAGGAGAGAGTTCCATCAGAGGAGAGAGTTCCATCAGAGGAGAGAGTTCCATCAGAGGATAGAGTTCCATCAGAAGAGAGAGTTCCATCAGAGGAGAGAGTTCCATCAGAGGATAGAGTTCCATCAGAGGATAGAGTTCCATCAGAAGAGAGAGTTCCATCAGAGGAGAGAGTTCCATCAGAGGAGAGAGTTCCATCAGAGGAGAGAGTTCCATCAGAAGAGAGAGTTCCATCAGAAGAGAGAGTTCCATCAGAGGATAGAGTTCCATCAGAGGATAGAGTTCCATCAGAAGAGAGAGTTCCATCAGAGGAGAGAGTTCCATCAGAGGAGAGAGTTCCATCAGAGGAGAGAGTTCCATCAGAAGAGAGAGTTCCATCAGAAGAGAGAGTTCCATCAGAGGAGAGAGTTCCATCAGAGGAGAGAGTTCCATCAGAGGAGAGAGTTCCATCAGAAGAGAGAGTTCCATCAGAAGAGAGAGTTCCATCAGAGGAGAGAGTTCCATCAAAGGAGAGAGTTCCATCAGAGGAGAGAGTTCCATCAGAGGAGAGAGTTCCATCAGAGGAGAGAGTTCCATCAGAGGATAGAGTTCCATCAGAAGAGAGAGTTCCATCAGAGGAGAGAGTTCCATCAGAGGATAGAGTTCCATCAGAGTATAGAGTTCCGTCAGAAGAGAGAGTTCCATCAGAGGAGAGAGTTCCATCAGAGGAGAGAGTTCCATCAGAGGAGAGAGTTCCATCAGAAGAGAGAGTTCCATCAGAAGAGAGAGTTCCATCAGAGGATAGAGTTCCATCAGAGGATAGAGTTCCATCAGAAGAGAGAGTTCCATCAGAGGAGAGAGTTCCATCAGAGGAGAGAGTTCCACCAGAGGAGAGAGTTCCATCAGAAGAGAGAGTTCCATCAGAAGAGAGAGTTCCATCAGAGGAGAGAGTTCCATCAGAGGATAGAGTTCCATCAGAGGATAGAGTTCCATCAGAAGAGAGAGTTCCATCAGAGGAGAGAGTTCCATCAGAGGAGAGAGTTCCATCAGAGGAGAGAGTTCCATCAGAAGAGAGAGTTCCAGCAGAAGAGAGAGTTCCATCAGAGGAGAGAGTTCCATCAGAGGATAGAGTTCCATCAGAGGAGAGAGTTCCATCAGAGGAGAGAGTTCCATCAGAGGAGAGAGTTCCATCAGAGGAGAGAGTTCCATCAGAAGAGAGAGTTCCATCAGAGGAGAGAGTTCCATCAGAGGAGAGAGTTCCATCAGAGGAGAGAGTTCCATCAGAGGATAGAGTTCCATCAGAGGAGAGAGTTCCATCAGAGGAGAGAGTTCCATCAGAGGAGAGAGTTCCATCAGAGGAGAGAGTTCCATCAGAGGAGAGAGTTCCATCAGAGGAGAGAGTTCCATCAGAAGAGAGAGTTCCATCAGAGGAGAGAGTTCCATCAGAGGAGAGAGTTCCATCAGAGGAGAGAGTTCCATCAGAGGAGAGAGTTCCATCAGAAGAGAGAGTTCCATCAGAGGAGAGAGTTCCATCAGAGGATAGAGTTCCATCAGAGGAGAGAGTTCCATCAGAGGAGAGAGTTCCATCAGAAGAGAGAGTTCCATCAGAAGAGAGAGTTCCATCAGAGGAGAGAGTTCCATCAGAGGATAGAGTTCCATCAGAGGAGAGAGTTCCATCAGAGGAGAGAGTTCCATCAGAGGAGAGAGTTTCATCAGAGGAGAGAGTTTCATCAGAGGAGAGAGTTTCATCAGAGGAGAGAGTTCCATCAGAGGAGAGAGTTCAGCTCCGTTGTGAATATCTTACATTCTACTTCCCCTCTTTTCCGTTGGCTTCTCTAACTGCCTCTGACACGTTTTGTGTTCCTGTCCATTGTTATAAGGCAGATTGTAGTTGTAGCTGCAGGTCCCAGTGCTATTGGATTACTGCGTTATAGTGTGGTTATGATGAGGAATGTGGCTGCCTGTATTGTCGTCTACGCTGGGACACCCAGGCCCTTATGACATTTCAGACCTGGAGCCAGCCAACAGCACATCTGTCACACTGCTCCCCCATCCTCCAATCCAATCTGTGCTCTTTCTCCTCTCTCAGAGCTTTTTCTCATTGTGCTCAATTTGATATGAGACACCCAGATCGAGCGGCCCAGCATCAGTCTCCTGCCACTCTGTCAACAATGGATTACACACAAACACACGCAAACGTATGCACGCACACACACACACACACACACACACACACACACACACACACACACACACACACACACACACACACACACACACACACACACACACACACACACACACACACACACACACACACACACACACACACACACACAATCTCAGGTAACACAACCAATATACAGTATTGTCACCTCAGGGCACTAGGAAGTGGTCTGTCTGTCACTCAGTTTGTAGCTTTTATATGCTAATGCCATCTCTTATTCTCTCTCTCTATCTGCCTGGCTGTGCAGTGTTGTGTTAGTAAATTGTACTGACACTCCCCCTTCCCTCTCTCTCCCTTTCTCCCTCCCTGTCAGTGTTTCTCTCTCTCCCTCCCTCCTTCTCTCTCTCACCTGACAAACTGACACGAATTTTCAATCTCTCTGTTTACCTTTCACTGCTGTGCCTAAAACAACACTGGCTAAGGAGAAGAACGAGAAGGAGAGAGAGAGCGAGGGAGAGACCGAGCGGAATGACAGACAGAGGAAGAGGAGGTGCTAGCATCACTAAGATCAGACGGGAAAGGGGGATGTAAAAACCAAAGAGGTATAAAGAGAGAACGAGGCTTTCTCTGTTTTGGGGGGGATGGGAAATCCACAGGGGAGAAAGGGAGAGCAGGAGGGAATAAGGGAGGAGAAGAGCCCATAGTTCTGAACAGTCATGCAAACTTAATCATCACTTTACTGAGGGAGGGAGGGAGGGAGGGAGGGAGGGAGGGAGGGAGGGAGGGAGGGAGGGAGAGGGAAAGGGAAAGGGAAAAGAGAGAGCTAGAAAGAAAAAGTAAGAAAAAGTGAGATGAGGCACAGAACATTAGGAGCAATGAGATAGAGAGAGGGAGCGATGGAGAGGAAGATTTATAGAAGTGTAGGGAGAGGAAGGGAACAGAAAGACTGATGTGTAGAGAGAAAGACATTTTTTAAGGAGACGGGAAGGATGGTGGGAGTGAGGGAGGAGGGCGCGGAGAGAGGGAGCTCAGAATAGATACACTCTTAACAGCATGAAATATTGAACAAGGGAGACTGAAAACAAGGGAGGTAGAGGAGAATGGAGGGACTGATGAAGACAAACACAATCATTTTGTTTCGGCGGTCCTCTCTCTCTGTGTGTGTGTGTGTGTGTGTGTGTGTGTGTGTGTGTGTGTGTGTGTGTGTGTGTGTGTGTGTGTGTGTGTGTGTGTGTGTGTGTGTGTGTGTGTGTGTGTGTGTGTGTGTGTGTGTGTGTCTGTGTGTCTGTGTGTGTGTGTGAGTACATGCATGTGTGAGTGAGTGTGAGTGTGTGAGTGTGTGTCTGTGAGAGTGTGAGTGTGTGTGTGTTGGGGAGGAATCACACACAAAATCACATGTGCACGTATGCACACACACACACACACACACACACACACACACACACACACACACACACACACACACACACACACACACACACACACACCACACACACACACACACACACACACACACACACACACACACACACACACACACACACACACACACACACACACACACACACGTGCACACACAAATTCAATGTTGCTTTGAATGTAAATAACTGTTATATGTGCAGGAGATGGTGGGGAATTTTGGTGTTGAAAATATCACACTGCAGAACATGTTTCATCATCTCTCTCTCTCTCCCCTTCCCTCTCTCCCCTTCCCTCTCTCCCCTTCCCTCTCTCTCCTTCTCTCTCTCCCCTTCCCTCTCTCCCCTTCTCTCTCTCCCCTTCCCTCTCTCCCCTTCTCGCTCTCCCCTTCTCGCTCTCCCCTTCTCGCTCTCCCCTTCTCGCTCTCCCCTTCTCGCTCTCCCCTTCCCGCTCTCCCCTTCCCTCTCTCTCTCCTTCTCTCTCCCCTTCCCTCTCTCCCCTTCCCTCTCTCCCCTTCTTGCTCTCCCCTTCTTGCTCTCCCCTTCTCTCTCTCCCCTTCTCTCTCTCCCCTTCTCTCTCTCCCCTTCCCTCTCTCCCCTTCTCTCTCTCCTTCCCTCTCTCCCCTTCCCTCTCTCCCCTTCTCTCTCTCCTTCCCTCTCTAACCTTCCCTCTCTCCCCTTCTCTCTCAACCCTTCTCTCGCTCCCCTTCTCTCTCTCCCCCTCTCCTTCTCTCCTTTGATCTTTTGCTTCTCACTGATCTTCACCCCTTCTCTGTCAAATATTTAGGATGTTTTGGGCAGGTTTGATGAAAATTACCATGCAGAAATGCTTTGGTTCATTTACTCTACAACAAAAGTCAACATGTATAACGGGGTAAGACCAAAGGTCTAGGAAACTAACACGTTTTGATTTATGGCTTTAACTCTTATATTTCAGAATAATATCTGCGCTAATGTGATGTCAATAGACTATTCAATAAAATACCAAAGTTAAACCATGCATAATTCATGAAGTTGAATTAATGACAGATGGAAAGGGATTCCTGTTTTTAAGGTAATTATTATTCATGTTTTCTTCAGAGATGATAACAATGTTGCCCTTTGAACTTTCTGAAATACTTGAATCACCAACCTTTACACATGTTGTTGAACAGAATGACTGTGCAACACTGTTGGGCTCACGAGTGGCACAGCGGTCTAAGGCACTGCATCTCAGTGCTTGAGGCGTCACTACAGACACTGGTCCAATTTTTATTTTATTTTATTTATTTCACCTTTATTTAACCAGGTAGGCTAGTTGAGAACAAGTTCTCATTTACAATTGCGACCTGGCCAAGATAAAGCAAAGCAGTTCGACACATACAACAACACAGAGTTACACATGGAGTAAAACAAACATACAGTCAATAATACAGTTGGAAAATAAGTCTATATACAGTGGGGCAAAAAAAGTATTTAGTCAGCCACCAATTGTGCAAGTTCTCCCACTTAAAAAGATGAGAGGCCTGTAATTTTCATCATAGGTACACTTCAACTATGACAGACAAAATGAGAAAAAAAAATCCTGAAAATCACATTGTAGGATTTTTTATGAATTTATTTGCAAATTATGGTGGAAAATAAGTATTTGGTCAATAACAAAAGTTTATCTCAATACTTTGTTATATACCCTTTGTTGGCAATGACAGAGGTCAAACGTTTTCTGTAAGTCTTCACAAGGTTTTCACACACTGTTGCTGGTATTTTGGCCCATTCCTCCATGCAGATATCCTCTAGAGCAGTGATGTTTTGGGACTGTTGCTGGGCAACACAGACTTTCAACTCCCTCCAAAGATTTTCTATGGGGTTGAGATCTGGAGACTGGCTAGGCCACTCCAGGACCTTGAAATGCTTCTTACGAAGCCACTCCTTCGTTGCCCGGGCGGTGTGTTTGGGATCATTGTCATGCTGAAAGACCCAGCCACGTTTCATCTTCAATGCCCTTGCTGATGGAAGGAGGTTTTCACTCAAAATCTCACGATACATGGCCCCATTCATTCTTTCCTTTACACGGATCAGTCGTCCTGGTCCCTTTGCAGAAAAACAGCCCCAAAGCATGATGTTTCCACCCCCATGCTTCACAGTAGGTATGGTGTTCTTTGGATGCAACTCAGCATTCTTTGTCCTCCAAACACGACGAGTTGAGTTTTTACCAAAAAGTTCTATTTTGGTTTCATCTGACCATATGACATTCTCCCAATCTTCTTCTGGATCATCCAAATACTCTCTAGCAAACTTCAGACGGGCCTGGACATGTACTGGCTTAAGCAGGGGGACACATCTGGCACTGCAGGATTTGAGTCCCTGGCGGCGTAGTGTGTTACTGATGGTAGGCTTTGTTACTTTGGTCCCAGCTCTCTGCAGGTCATTCACTAGGTCCCCCCGTGTGGTTCTGGGATTTTTGCTCACCGTTCTTGTGATCATTTTGACCCCACGGGGTGAGATCTTGCGTGGAGACCCAGATCGAGGGAGATTATCAATGGTCTTGTATGTCTTCCATTTCCTAATAATTGCTCCCACAGTTGATTTCTTCAAACCAAGCTGCTTACCTATTGCAGATTCAGTCTTCCCAGTCTGGTGCAGGTCTACAATTTTGTTTCTGGTGTCCTTTGACAGCTCTTTGGTCTTGGCCATAGTGGAGTTTGGAGTGTGACTGTTTGAGGTTGTGGACAGGTGTCTTTTATACTGATAACAAGTTAAAACAGGTGCCATTAATACAGGTAACGAGTGGAGGACAGAGGAGCCTCTTAAAGAAGAAGTTACAGGTCTATGAGAGCCAGAAATCTTGCTTGTTTGTAGGTGACCAAATACTTATTTTCCACCATAATTTGCAAATAAATTCATTAAAAATCCTACAATGTGATTTTCTGGAATTTTTTTTCTCATTTTGTCTGTCATAGTTGAAGTGTACCTATGATGAAAATTACAGGCCTCTCTCATCTTTTTAAGTGGGAGAACTTGCACAATTGGTGGCTGACTAAATACTTTGTTGCCCCACTGTACAATGTGAGCAAATGAGGTCAGATAAGGGAGGTAAAGGCAAAAAAAGGTCATGGTGGCGAAGTAAATATAATATAGCAAGTAAAACACTGGAATGGTAGATTTGCAGTGGAAGAATGTGCAAAGTAGAAATAGAAATAATGGGGTGCAAAGGAGCAAAATAAATAAATAAATACAGTAGGGGAAGAGGTAGTTGTTTGGGCTAAATTATAGATGGGCTATGTACAGGTGCAGTAATCTGTGAGCTGCTCTGACAGCTGGTGCTTAAAGATAGTGGGGGAGATAAGTGTTTCCAGTTTCAGAGATTTTTGTAGTTCGTTCCAGTCATTGGCAGCAGAGAACTGGAAGGAAAGGCGGCCAAAGGAGGAATTGGCTTTGGGGGTAACCAGAGAGATATACCTGCTGGAGCGCGTGCTACAGGTGGGTGCTGCTATGGTGACCAGCGAGCTGAGATAAGGGGGGACTTTACCTAGCAGGGTCTTGTAGATGACCTGGAGCCAGTGGGTTTGGCGACGAGTATGAAGCGAGGGCCAGCCAATGAGAGCGTACAGGTCGCAGTGGCGGGTAGTATATGGGGCTTTGGTGACAAAACGGATGGCACTGTGATAGACTACATCCAATTTATTGAGTAGGGTGTTGGAGGCTATTTTGTAAATGACATCGCCAAAGTAGAGGATAGGTAGGATGGTCAGTTTTACAAGGGTATGTTTGGCAGCATGATTGAAGGATGCTTTGTTGCGAAATAGGAAGCCAATTCTAGATTTAACTTTGGATTGGAGATGTTTGATGTGAGTCTGGAAGGAGAGTTTACAGTCTAACCAGACACCTAGGTATTTGTAGTTGTCCACATATTCTAAGTCAGAACCGTCCAGAGTGGTGATGCTGGACGGGCGGGCAGGTGCAGGCAGCGATCGGTTGAAGAGCATGCATTTAGTTTTACTTGTATTTAAGAGCAATTGGAGGCCACGGAAGGAGAGTTGTATGGCATTGAAGCTCGTCTGGAGGGTTGTTAACACAGTGTCCAAAGAAGGGCCAGAAGTATACAGAATGGTGTCGTCTGCGTAGAGGTGGATCAGAGACTCACCAGCAGCAAGAGCGACATCATTGATGTATACAGAGAAGAGAGTCGGCCAGAGAATTGAACCCTGTGGCACCCCCATAGAGACTGCCAGAGGCCCGGACAACAGGCCCTCCGATTTGACACACTGAACTCTATCAGAGAAGTAGTTGGTGAACCAGGCGATACAATCATTTGAGAAACCAAGGCTATCGAGTCTGCCGATGAGGATGTGGTGATTGACAGAGTCTAAAGCCTTGGCCAGGTCAATGAATACCTCTGCAGAGTATTGTTTCTTATCGATGGCGGTTAAGATATCGTTTAGGACCTTGAGCGTGGCTGAGGTGCACCTATGACCAGCTCTGAAACCAGATCCAGGCTGTATCACAACCGGCCGTGATTGGGAGTCCCATAGGGCGGCGCACAATTGGCCCAGCGTCGTCCGTGTTTGGCCGGTGTAGGCCGTCATTGTAAATAAGAATTTGTTCTTAACTGACTTGCCTAGTTAAATAAAGGTTAAATAAATACAAATACATACAAATTAAGCCTCTCTCTTGCCTTTCTCACTCTCTCTGAAGATGAGATTCCTTCCATTGTTTCTCACATGGTAATGTGTGTTTGGAGATTTGGGGGGGTTTTATAACACAAAGTGTATTAATAGGGAGTTGGGCCACCATGAGCTGCCAGAACAGCTTCTATGCGCCTTGGCATAGATTCTACAAATGGAACTCTATTGGTGGGAATGCAACACCATTATTCCACAAGAAATTAAATGATTTGGTGTTTTGTTGATGGAAAATAGTCAGGCCCTGTTTCAGAATCTCCCAGAAGTGTTCAACACACACACACACACACACACACACACACACACACACACACACACACACACACACACACACACACACACACACACACACACACACACACACACACACACACACACACACACACACACACACACACACACACTTATTTTAAACCCTCTATGCTCCTTTGAGACCCATCTTTCAAAGTCACTGAGATCTCTTCTTCTAGTCATGGTAGACAGAATAGTGGGCAACTGGGCATTTTTATAAATGACCCTAAGCATGATAGGATGTTAATTGCTTTATTAACTCAGGAACCACACCTGTATGGAATCACCTGCTTTCATTTGCTCAAGTGTTTCCTTTATTTTGGCAGTTGCCTGTATAATTATAGTATATATGTTTTGTTTGTTTTTGTCATATTTCTTGTTGAGCTCATCACTGCATCCACAGGGATGGTTAGTGCAGCATAGAGCAGAACATATTCATCTCTCTGACAAAGCAGGGATCTGGGATCGATTGAAAATGCCTGGCCTGCATCGAACAAGTACTCTCCATTCACTCATGTGACACGCATACGCACGCACATGCACACACACACACGCACACACCAAGTGAGCCTTCTCCATTCACTTACACTGCATTTTCTTTATTGTACCAAAGGTCTGACATAAATCAGATAGACAGAGCAGAGCATCTGGGCAGGAAGGAGGAGGAGAGGAGAGGAGAGGAGAGGAGAGGAGAGGAGAGGAGAGGAGAGGAGAAGAGAGGAGAGGAGAAGAGAAGAGAAGAGAGGAGAGGAGAGGAGAGGAGAGGAGAGGAGAGGAGAGGAGAGGAGAGGAGAGGAGAGGAGAGGAGAGGAGGAGTAATGACCTTTGCACTGGGCTGGGGTAGGAAGGAGGAGGAGAGGATGGAGGGAGGAGAGGAGAGGAGGGACGAGTAATAACCTTTGCACTGGGCTGGGGTAGGAAGGAGGAGGAGAGGATGGAGGGAGGAGTAATAACCTTTGCACTGGGCTGGGGTAGGAAGGAACCAACATTATAACTCACTCTGCCTTTCTCTCTCTATTTCACACAGACACACACTCACGCACAAATACACACACACACATAAAGCGTTGGTCCTGTCACACAAGGCGATATCCCTGAGTCAAATCTGCCAACTATAGGACAGAGGAGTCTGTGTGTTGGTGTTCAGAATGTACTGTATAGGGTCAGACATTAACCATGAGGCAATATTGAGAGAGACAATAGGTAGACTGTATGTTTGACTGGTATTTAATACTACAGTAGGTAAACTGTATGTTTGACTGGTCTTTAGCGCTACAGTAGGTAAACTGTATGTTTGACTGGTTTTTAGAACTACAGTAGGTAAACTGTATGTTTGACTGGTCTTTAGCGCTACAGTAGGTAAACTGTCTGTTTGACTGGTTTTTAGAACTACAGTAGGTAAACTGTATGTTTGACTGGTATTTAGAACTACAGTAGGTAAACTGTATGTTTGACTGGTTTTTAGAACTACAGTAGGTAAACTGTATGTTTGACTGGTATTTAGAACTACAGTAGGTAAACTGTATGTTTGACTGGTCTTTAGCACTACAGTAGGTAAACTGTATGTTTGACTGGTCTTTAGAACTACAGTAGGTAAACTGTATGTTTGACTGGTATTTAGAACTACAGTAGGTAAACTGTATGTTTGACTGGTCTTTAGCGCTACAGTAGTTAGCCTGTATGTTTGACTGGTCTTTAGTGTTACAGTAGTTAGACTGTATGTTTGACTGGTCTTTAGATCTACAGTAGGTAAACTTTATGTTTGACTGGTCTTTAGAACTACAGTAGATAAACTGTATGTTTGAATGGTCTTTAGAACTACAGTAGGTAAACTTTATGTTTGACTGGTCTTTAGAACTACAGTAGGTTAACTGTATGTTTGTCTTTAGAACTACAGTAGGTAAACTGTATGTTTGACTGGTCTTTAGAACTACAGTTGGTAAACAGTATGTTTGACTGGTCTTTAGAACTACAGCTGATACACTATATGTTTGACTGGTCTTTAGTACTACAGTAGGTAGACTGTATGTTTGACTGGTCTTTAGTGTAACAGTAGGTAGACTGTATGTTTGACTGGTCTTTAGTGCTACAGTAGGTAGACTGTATGTTTGACTGGTCTTTAGCACTACAGTAGGTAAACTATATGTTTGACTGGTCTTTAGCACTACAGTAGGTAAACTGTATGTTTGACTGGTCTTTAATACTACAGTAGGTAAACTGTATGTTTGACTGGTCTTTAGAACTACAGTAGATAGACTGTATGTTTGACTGGTCTTTAGTGTTACAGTAGGTAAACTGTATGTTTGACTGGTCTTTAGTGTTACAGTAGGTAGACTGTATGTTTGACTGGTCTTTAGTGCTACAGTAGGTAAACTATATGTTTGACTGGTCTTTAGTGCTACAGTAGGTAGACTGTATGTTTGACTGGTCTTTAGCACTACAGTAGATAGACTGTATGTTTGACTGGTCTTTAGCACTACAGTAGGTAAACTATATGTTTGACTGGTCTTTAGTGCTACAGTAGATAGACTGTATGTTTGACTGGTCTTTAGCACTACAGTAGGTAGACTGTATGTTTGACTGGTCTTTAGTGTTACAGTAGGTAGACTGTATGTTTGACTGGTCTTTAGTGCTACAGTAGGCAGATTGTATATTTGACTGGTCTTTAGTACTACAGTAGGTAGACTGTATGTTTGACTGGTCTTTAGTGTTACAGTAGGTAGACTGTATGTTTGACTGGTCTTTAGTGCTGCAGTAGATAGACTGTATGTTTGACTGGTCTATAGTGTAACAGTAGGTAGACTGTATGTTTGACTGGTCTTTAGTGCTACAGTAGGTAGACTGTATGTTTGACTGGTCTTTAGTACTACAGTAGGTAGACTGTATGTTTGACTGGTCTATCGTGTAACAGTAGATAGACTGTATGTTTGACTGGTCTTTAGTGCTACAGCAGATACCCTGTATGTTTGACTGGTCTTTAGTACTACAGTAGATAGACTGTATGTTTGACTGGTCTTTGGTGTTACAGTAGATATACTGTATGTTTGACTGGTCTGTGGTGTTACAGTAGATAGACTGTATGTTTGACTGGTCTTTAGTGTAACAGTAGATAGACTGTATGTTTGACTGGTCTTTAGTGTAACAGTAGGTAGACTGTATGTTTGACTGGTCTTTAGTGTAACAGTAGATAGACTGTATGTTTGACTGGTCTTTAGTGTTACAGTAGGTAGACTGTATGTTTGACTGGTCTTTAGTGTAACAGTAGATAGACTGTATGTTTGACTGGTCTTTAGTGTAACAGTAGGTAGACTGTATGTTTGACTGGTCTTTAGTGTAACAGTAGATAGACTGTATGTTTGACTGGTCTTTAGTGCTGCAGTAGATAGACTGTATGTTTGACTGGTCTT